>NC_081418.1:51476361-51669533 GCF_949786415.1 Peromyscus eremicus
CAGACAGCACAGGTGAGAGACACAAGAGGGACAAGGACCCTCAGCACCCCAAGGTGCTATTACTTCATATGGGTCCGTGTGGATGTCTGCTTTAGCTCTGGGATGGCCTTCAAGTCTGGAAACAGACATTCTTGGTGTGTGTGTGTGTCTAGGTACACATGCATGCATGTGTGTGGACACCTGAGGAGAATCTCAGATGTCATTCTCTGGAACACGTTCTACCTCCTTTGAGATCTCTCATTAATGAGTCCCAGAGATCATCCATTTAGCTAGACTGGCAGACCATAGAGCCCCAGGGATCCTCCTGTTTCCACTTCCCCAGTGCCTGAACCATAAGCTTGTGCCACCACACCCCATATGTTAATGTGAGTTCTGGGGGTTGAACTCAAATCCTCATAATCACAAGGCAAGAGTTTTACCAGCTGAGTCACTGGCCCAGCCTAGACAGTCTTGTTTTACTACATTGTTTTACAAATTAAAATGTAATTCCGTTAAACTAGTGTACCTGCTCATCAGTTTGCTAGCACTGATGTATGCAGGTTAAGTGGCTTTACCAATAGAAATTTATTTTCATTGTTCAAGAGGCTGAAAGTTCAAGACCAAGGAGTCAGCAGTGTGAACTGCTGTTGCACTGTGTCATTTGGTGAATAACCACAAGGGGAAAGTCAACACGTGTTCACTACAAACAGGATCCTTCCCCCATCCTTAAAAAAAAAAAAAATTAGAGAATTTCATACAATAAGTTTTGACCATATTCATTCTACCTCCAACTTCTCCTAGATTCACCTCTCTTCCTTACCCACCCAACTTTATGCTCTTTTTCTCACCCATCAAGTCCAAATTTTGTGTGGCCCATGTACTCACAGATGTGTGGCTTTCCGCGGGAATGCGGTTGGTAGATCTACCATTTGGTGGCTTGGACTTGCCTGGGTCTTGTGCATGCAGTCATAAACTCTGTGAATTCCTGTGTGCAGTTTCCCTGTTGTGTCTGGAGGACACTGTTTCTTACAGTCATTCACAGCTTCTGGCTCTTTATAGTATCCCCTGCCCCCTGGCTTCACAGTGACCCCTGAGTCTTGAGAGGAGAGGATCAGTACAGATGTTCTACTTAAGGCTGAGTGAGCATTCTGCATTCCCTTATTCTCTGCCCCTTGGGTACTTGTGGGTCTTTGAGGTAATCACCATCTAGTGTAAATGGAAGCTCCTGTGGTGAGGATTGTGATATGCACTAATCTATGGGTATAACAACAAGTCATTAGGAGCCAGTTTACAACTGTGTCCATTTAGCAGAATAACAGTAGATTCTCCCTTAGGACCTATGACCTCTCTAGCTATACATTCTTGACCCAACAATAGTACCAGGTATGGGTTTCATTGTAGAGCAGGACTTAAATCCAATCAGAAACTGGTTGGTTACTCCTATGATGTTTGAACCACTATTGCCTTGGTGGGCATGTCTTGGCAGGCCAGTCATACAAACAAAGTATTGTTTCAGACATTTTGGCCCATGGTTCGTGATACCCACAGGTGTCCAACTTATGGCTTTTGAAAGGCCACCCAGGGTCTGGAGCAATAGCTTAGTTAAAAGTGCTTACTGCCTCTGCAGGTTACCCAGCTTTGGTTCTCAGTACCCATGTGGCAGCTCACAAGCCCCTATAACTCCAGTTCCAGAGGATCTTATTCCCAATTTGGGCTCTGCCAGTACCAGGCACATGGTGTATACATATATACATGCAGGAAAAATAACGTTTATATACATAAAATAAAAATTTAAAAACTAAATGGCTAACTCCGTTCTCTCTAGAATTGATGCCAATCTGTGAATGGCCCAGTCATTAGAGCTTCTTGACTTGGAATGCTGCGTTACTGTAGCATATATGCACTGGGGTACAGTATAGCCTTGTAATATAAAGATATAGCCTCTGGAATTAAAAAAATCCCTTCTGCCCTGGGTGTGTGGTTTCTGGGTTCTACTCCTGGCAGTGTCTCAACCTGGAAGATTTTCACAGCTTGCAGAAAAAGGCAATGCAGAGAGCCTCATCCCTTGCAACCTGATCACTTCCCAAACACATCCAACATCTCTTGCCTCATCCCAGCAAATCCCAAAGGCACCTTTGATGTAGAATCCTGTGACCTGCCTGTTGATGGCTGATGATGCAATGGTGTATAATTCAACGAGTAATTTATATTCTGTGCAGGTCTGAACATAGCTATAAAATGTTCTCGAGAGCTGAATGCTGCTGGGGCATTTAATCTAAGTGAAGGAAGGATTTAGTGTACATCAGCTTTCCGGGATGAATGCTGGAGGAGGGATTTTTCCCCCCATCTGCTGATTCGCGCCTCTAAGATTTTAATGATCGGATGGGGACTGAAGGATGATCTTAGGGAAGAGGTTGCTCCTCAGACACCCCGATATGCATGTCTACAAGGACATTTCCACAGCAACCTGAGGACTTCTGGTCAGAACAGAGGCCCTCTCGCCACGTATAAACAAAGGAACAGGCCAGGGCTGGGGACACAGAGACGTCATCCCTCATTCCTGGGAGCAGAAAATGTCACACAGATGGATCTCTAGCTTTAGAAAGCTGGAGAAATTGTGTGCCAGTGAGGTTTGGGGCACATCTTGGTCACACAAAAAATAGATATTTGGGGAAATGCCCATGCACACAATATGTAACTGATCTGGCTTCTTGTGAGAACCCTCACATGGGCCTTGGTTTCTGAAGGCTTCTTGAATTAGTAAGAGCATCCCTGCTGCCTCGCCTGAGGCCTACAGTTTGATGTTATTTCTCTACAGGGTCCACTGCTGTGGCATGACCGTCATGGCTTCTCTGAGCATCACTAAGGGGTGTGGAAACACTCCTGCTACCCTCCCCTTGCTTCATGGGCTAGCACAGCAGCAACCACACAGGTGACATCACCGTGTTGGCCTTATGCACCTGCAGTGAGTGCTCAGAGGGGGCCGAGGGAGGAGTTAACTCTGTGGCTGTGAATACCAGCTTGAAAACAGTCCCTCATGGTCACTATATTACAGTAGTGCCTGGATGGGATGGAAGTATTCCCTGGGCTGCTGATCTAGTGCTCCTGGTGACAAAAGAATTAGCTACCCCTAAACAATGCTGTCCTGGCCTGGCATTTCTTAACATTGGTAACACATCCCACAGATCTGTATTTCTATGTTGTCCTGACTGAGGCATGATACTCAGTCTGACTTAGATGCAACACTCCCATGATGCTGTCACTGTGGTCTTTCTTGGCCCCAGAGTAGACAGTAAGCACTACCCTGAGAAGTTCCGTAGGAAGGGCGGTCAGGCTTCCCAGTGTGCCGACTGAAAGTCTCACATTCCAGACACTCCCTCCCGTAACTCCTAGGTGACCTGGGATGCTTCACTACCCTCTACTACGTGAAGTAAGGCCTTGAAGGAGCAAAAGAAGCCAGAGACTTAAGGGGATATTGATTGGGTTATGGGTGTCTTAGTCCATTTTTTGTTGTTGTTTTAAAAGAATACAGTCCTGTGCAATGGTAGTTAATCATTGTTGTTGGTTGTTTTTATATTCTTTACTCTTTGGGGGGGCCTGCTACCCAGCTCCCAAATAAATCCATACACAGAGTCTTATTCTTTCTTATGAATGCCTGACCTTAGCTTGGCTTGTTTCTATCCAGCTTTTCCTAACTAAAATTATCCCATCTATCTTTAGTCTCTGGGCTTTTACCTTTCTCTTACTTCTGTATATCTTTTCTTTCCTTCTTATTCTGTGTCTGGCTGTGGGGGTAGGTGGCTGGCCCCTTCTTTTCTTGCTCCTTGATATTTTGATCCTCCTCTCCTCCTGTTTATTCTCTCTGCCTGCCAGCCCCACCTGTCCCTCACCTGCCTTGCCATTGGCCATTCAGCTCTTTATTAGACCATCAGGTGTTTTAGGCAGGCAAAGTAACCCAGCTTCACAGAGCTAAACAAATGCAACATAAAAGAATGCAACACATCTTTGTATCATTAAAACAAATGTTCCCCCAGCACAAACAAATGTAACACATCTTAAATTAATATTACACAACAATCATGATTGTTGTCAGCTTGATGGAATTTACAGGTATCATGTAACAAACCTCTGGGAATGCCTGTGAGGAACTTTCCAGATTGAGTTGTGGTGGGAAGACACACTTTTAATGTCGGCAGCATTGGACTATGAACTGGGATCCTTGACTGGATAAAATAAAAGCAAATTGAGCACCAGCATATCTCTCCCTCTCCCCTGCCCCTCCCCTTCTCCCTCTCCTCTCCTCCTCCCCTCCCCTCCCCCACTTCTTGACTAAGGGCACAGTGTGATTAACTGCCTCCCACTCCTTCCACCACGCCCACCCTGCCATGATGGACGGACGCCCAAACTATAAGCCCAAATAAACCCTTCCTTCCTTCGATTATTTTTGCCAGCTCGTCTGTTGCTGCAATGAGGAAAGTTAACTGAAACAGCTTCATATTGATTTTGTAGTCAGCAATAGGCCAGATCCATGACAGTGGTGCTAAATGGGTCACCATGAAACTGAGAAATTCCTCTCCTTTCCCCATGTGGTATTCTTGCAGTTACTGTTGCATAATGGTGAATTTCTTAGGGTGTATGTACACCGTAAAGTGACATACAACTGCCTCAGACTGGGTGTTTGTTTGGCTCATGGTTCTAGAGGCTGCCAAGTCCAAAACCATGACACCAGTCTCTGGTGAGGGCTTTTTTTGGCTGCATCACAGCAGGGTGGGGGCACCATGTGGCCAGAGCAAGGGTGCTTGCTCCTTTTCTCTTCCTTGTTAAAAACAGTTTTTTAAACATTTTGTTTTTATGTGTATGGGTGTTTTGCCTGCATGTATGTCTGTGCACCAAGTACATGCAGTACCCACAGAGGCCAGAAGAGGGCACCAGATTATTTGGGACTAGAGTTACAGAAGGTTCTGAGCTGCCACGTGGATGCTGGGAACCGAAGACCACTCACTCCTCTGGAAGAGTGACCAGGTGCTCTTAACTGCTGAGCCGACTCTCCAGCTTCTTCCTGTCACGAGAACACCACTCATTTCATGCTAATTACTCTGCCACCTTTTTACACCACCCACTTACATATGAATTTAGGGATTCGGTTTGCAACAGACGAGTTATTGGTGGAAATATGCACAGGATAGCATAAGGGTAGCACTGAACTCTGTTTGCCCAGAGAACACCCGTGACATGCCATTTGCCTGGGATGGGAGAGCTAAGAAGGAAACTTACTTTCCCTGGTCATGTATGGGGCAGTTCCTGGCCAGAGAAGAGCAGTCACTGGCCGAGTGCTCAAGAGGAAAAGCAGGAACCCGCAGCTCGAAAACAACAAATGGAGGCTGAGGATCGCCTGGAAGGCTGGAGGAGCTAGCCAGGAGAGTACAAGGAAGCCTGGCCTCGGGGCAGCCTGGAAACCCAGAGATATCCAAACAGGAAAGGCTCTCAGACAGCCGAGACATTACAACTAGCAAGAGAAAAAAAAACACTAGGCTCTCGTATTTGGCAACCAGAGAAACATTAATTAGAGATGGCAGTGACATGGAGGAGGTGGAGGGGGAAGCTGTGTTTGGAGTAAGAGTAGGAGTTGGAAGTCTGGTCAGCTTCCCCTCCTTTGCCCTGGTTGGACTGAAGGGCACTGGTTAGAGCAACCATCGCAGAACCCCGAGATAGCGCCGTTCTTGCAGCCAGGTGTTGACAGGGCTCAGAGATAGGAGCGTGCAGAACAGGGTGCAAAGTTGCTAAGTGACATTAGATGTGTGATTTCTGGAAGGACCTGAGTAGATAGCCACGGAAGGAGGTGCGAGCTGTGGGAGAGCCATCCAAGGAGGCACACACACACACACACACACACACACACACACACACACACACAGCCAGCTGCTGTTGGGAGCTGCGGCTTCCTGCTTGCGGATGGAGTTTACAAAGAGGGACATTAGACAGTACGGGTCTGCAGGGTGGCACTGCCTGTGTGCCAGCATGTCTTGTTAGTGCAAGTTCTCTCAGCCTGTAGCTTCTTGGAATGGCACCATATCTGCTTCTAACTGGACTCCTGAACTCTGAGCCCAGGCCAGCAAGACTCCTGGCACTAAGAGGCCAATTAGTTTTTATTTCTCATTCCTACCAGCTGGGACTGGCTGGCTGTGGCTGGCTGCCTGGAGACTGTGTTGAGAAGTCGGAGGCTTCTTATAGGGCCAGCAGGCAGGAAGGTTGGGACTCTGAGCCATTTCTGCCAAAGGTATGGGCTTGTCATCAGCAGAGCCAGCCACTGGATTTTGCAGTGGCACACCTCAAGCGTGTCAGTGGTCTTCAAATGGTGTAAGTCACAGGGATGCTTTCTCCCGGTGAAATTTCTCCTGGAAACAGATCAAAGCAGAGCTGTTTTGCTCAAATAGAGGAGAGAGAGCTGGGAGTCTCTCATGCTTCTCCCCTCTTTCCGAGTGGCAGATCTAGAAACATCTCCACATGAAACTATTTTCAAACCACTGGGGAGGGTGCTGCTTTACAAGAAGCCAAGGAAGATTGCTCTGAGGATGGCATTTGAATTGAGAACTGGGAGCTCAAGGCCGTTTGGGACAAGAGAAGGAGTGCAAAGGACAGGTTGTGGAGCCTGCTTCTCCAGTTTAATATCACAGAGTAGCTAGAGTGTCGGGCTGTGTGGTCAAGGCAAGACATTGCTCTGATAGGTGGACAGCATCCACTCAGGAGTCTCCTTGCGGAGAAGATGAGAAGTTTAGATTTCATTGCTACGAGCTGTTATTGGAGGTTCCGTAGCAGGACAGAACAATCATATTGTTGGAGTTTAACATTTTCATGGGCTCTTCTATGGAGCGAAAGTAGAAGTCAAAACCAGGGGTCTATTAGGGTAGTTGATGTAACATGGAAACTAACCTTGGGTTGTAGCAGTGAACGCCTTGCTACTGAGAGATGGGGCAGGTGTCTAGCATGTTGCTCCATATCAGGCATGGAGTCCTGGGAACAGGGGCCCTGACCAGGCTTGTCCCCTGCTTCCCATTGAAGCGCTCCTCATCCAGCACTACTGTCTATAATGAAGCTGCTCCAACCCCTCCCCCCACCCCCCGCATGTTTACTAGTCACTAGGTACTGCTACACCGGGGGGACTTAGAGTCTCCGCTTTAGCTCCCTGATTTCTCAGATGAAGGAAGCAAAGGCTCAGAACTGATGATAATAAACCCATGTTTATTATCCTAATCCCCCGTCTGATGTTATCTTTGCTTTTTTTTCTCCATTTTTCATTTATGCATGGCTTATATTCCCTACTACATTATACATAAGCTGCCTTTTCCTGCTTTTTATTTTAGTTTTAATTAAAGATTCTTTAGAGCAGGGGTCCTATCTTATCCACCCCCCTTCTCTCACCAACATCTAGCACAATGATTAGTTCGACCAAAAGTTAAACAAATGTTTGTTGATTGGTTGTTCTGGTTCTACCAAACCCACTGCCAAGGAGCTACGGCCACTTCACCCATCATGGCAGATCTGCTTCTTCCACCAGACCTGGTGTTGCTTACACTGCTTCTCCCTACCACTCTACACTGTTACTTCTGTGCTCCTCAGGTTATGCTCGCAGGCGCTAGGTGTTAGCAATACTGAGCAGGCTCCCCACCAAAGGGAGGATGACTTGAGGGTAGGGGTCTTGTCCTTCAATACTCTAACCCCAGCTACTACTAGGTCACTGCTGAAGTCCCAGTCACCTTTCTTGCCTCCCCACTTGCCTCTCAGTAAGTGCTCACCGGGAGCAGAATGACAAGTCTGCAGGCATGGCCTCAGAGGCTGAGGCCTGCTACTGCATTTTCCCTGTAGAGTGAGCTGAGTACGGACTCATTTCTGAGGCCTGCTGCTCCATTTTTCTGTAGAGTGAGCTGAGTACGGACTCATTTCTGAGGCCTGCTGCTCCATTTTTCTGTAGAGTGAGCTGAGTATGGACTCATTTCTGGGGCCTCCCTGGGGGTCCCAGCAGTTTCCTTCCCCTCCCCGTGTGGATCTTCTCTCCCAGCCAAAGTCCCTACATTTGTTTAGTGGAGGGGGGTGATGAAGCTGTTGAGATGGGATAGCTCTGCTTTCTAGAGTTTATATAAAGTTCTGTGTGACCCCTGACACTGCCAGAGCTTCTGTTTATAAGATGCTGACTTGGTCCACATCCCCATCTCAGAACTTACCAATCCTGGTCTAGAGCCATGATGCTCAGTGCCCAGAACAACCCAAAGGCAGGTCAGATTTGAACTTACCCCCCTGTTGGATGATACTGTGTAAGTACTTGAACATGTGTGTGCATACATATGTGCATGCACTCATTCTGTCTTGTCTTAGTTACCTCCCTATTGCTTGATCAACTAGGCAACTTACAGGAGGGAGGATTTATTTGGGCTTGAGTGTTCAGAGGGATAAGAGTCCATCACCATCACTGTGGAGAAGCATGGCAGCAGGCAGGCATGACAGCTGGAGTAGCAAGCTGAGAGTTCAAATCTTAAACTGCAAGCACAAACAGAGAGAGAGAGAGAGAGAGAGAGAGAGAGAGAGAGAGAGAGAGAGAGAGAGAGAGAGAGAGAGCTGAGAGTGCCATGTGGATTTTAAACCTTAGAGCCCACCTCCAGTGACATATTCCCTCCAGCAAGATCACATCTCCTAAACCTCCCGAAACAGCGCCACCAACTGCCAACCAAGCATACAAGCACCTGAGCCTATGGGAGACATTCTCATTCAGAACAGCACATGTCCTAAGTCTACATTTTAGAAAATTCTACAAATTGCACACTGAAAGATGGGCTTCTAGGTCAGCAACTGAAAGACTCTCCACACAGGCAGGTTTGGTTTGTTAGAATTTAGAGTGTGTAACACTTATGTCTGAACAAGATGTTCTGATCTGGAAAGTCTATATTGAGACTTCATTATCTTAAGAGCCATCAGAGAGTCTCCTCTGAGCCCTGGGACCCAGGACCAGTGAGCCAGGGTGCTTCTTCCTGACTCCTGTAAGTCTGGGGCTATTATTCTCATTAGTGAGGTTTATATGTACTATTCCTGTTGCTGTGGACATGAATGCATGAACTCATAGCCTGGCATACACATGCACATGTGAACTGCAAATACATGTATACACATGTGCACACAAATATTGATGTGAACATTCATAAGCACATAAATACACTTGTACATATATTCACAGTGTGGTACATACACATGTATTTAGTCATATGGCACTTGTGCCCAAGTCGTCCTGATGCCTTTCCATTGTCTCTACAAACAATCATTTCTTCTCTTTTATTGAAAAAAATGTTTTCATACAATATATTCTGATCACAGTTTCCCCCTAACTCCTCCCAGATCCTCCCCACCTTCCCACCCACCCAACTCCACACCCTTTCTTTCTCTCTCCTTAGAAAACAAACAGAATAAAAAGAAAAATCACAAGAAACACACAGACACATAAAAATAAAACCCATAAAAACACAAGATCAGATCATTCTTGAAGCAGTCATGGACTGATCTATTAGTTGGACTTCCTGGCTCTGCTCCCCGCTCCCAGACAACCCATACCTTCTGTAATGATCACAGCTTTCTCCTGGCTGCCTCTGTATGCTCAGGAGCCCTCTGTACTTCTCAGTGGTCCTTGGAAACACAGATTGGAGTCAATAGGGTGCCTCTTAGAAAGAGCAAGTTTCTCAACTCAGGAGCTGCATTCACACAGTATTCGAGCTCCTGCGCCCCACCCCCCCAGCTACTCACTGTCACAGAAACAACGTCAGACCTTGGTCTTCATTCCCAAGTGAGAAGTCAATAGATCCAAAGTATGACTGTTTTAACAGCCATTCTCTGGAAAGCAAAACCAGCCTACGTTTTCCACAGAGCTATCAGATGGCCCATATTTCAGTGCCTTTATTAGTTTTGGTGAGGATCAAAACCAACCAACCAACAAGAACAAAACAAAACAAACAAAAAAACAAAAACACAAGACAGAGGGTGAGGGGATAGCTCGGCCAGTAAAACGCTTACTACATAAGCGTGAAGACCTGCATTCCACCCCAGAACCCCGGTAAGAAAGCCAGGCCCGGTGCTCACACTGCAGTGGCAGCACTGGGGAGTGGACACAGGCAGACACCTGTGGCTCACTGGCCAGATAACCTTGTGTGTGTAGCAGATACCAGGTCGGTGAAAGATCCCACATGAAAGAAAGGCCAATGGCACCTGAGGACGGACACCCAAGGTTGACCTCTGAGAGAGAGAGAGAGAGAGAGAGAGAGAGAGAGAGAGAGAGAGAGAGAGAGAGAGAGAACCCAAAAATCCAGAACAAAATTTTGCTAACTTTGTGCTTTGAATTTTCTTTTTCCCTTCTTATTTTTTTTTTAAGATTGACATTTATTTTTTATTATTTATTTGTGTGAGTGTTGGGGGATAGATGTACATGAGTGCTGTACCCTAGGAGGCTGGAGACCAGAGGGCTAGGATCCCCTGAAACTGAAATTACAGGCAGTTGTGAGGTGCTCTGTGGGTGCTGGGAATCAAACCTGGGTCCTCTGGAAGAGCAGCAAGTGCTCTTAACTGCTGAGCCATCTCTCTAGACCCTATGCTTTGAATTTTTAATTCTTGGATTATGAATAACACTGAGCACATTTTGTCTTCACTGCCTATTCATATTTCTTCCTCTAGGATCCGAACTTTGACTGGCTATACTTATTTCTCCTTCAGTATAATCCTTTTTCCTAACAAGCATGGACAGATCATCTGTTCTATTGGTATCATGCAACCACATGGTAGAACACAAAAAGCACCTGGAATTTTGGTGGACAATTGGCGATAGATAGGAAGGAGCCAGCTGCCTGTTGCCAGCCTTCAGTAGTACAATGGAGCTGGAAACAGTGGTACACACATGTAATCCTAGCTCCTCAGGAAGCTGAGGCAGGAGGATCACAGAATGAAGACCTGACTGAGCTACAAAATGAGTTCAGGTCCAGTCTGGGAAACTTAGCAAGTCTAAAAACAAATAAATAATAAATAAATAATAGAAGAGCTTGGATGTAGCTTAGTGGTAGAGTACTTCCCTTGTATGCATGAAGCCCTAAGTTAATATCCAGTAATCAGCCCCCCTCCCAAAAAAAGAAGTAAAAGCATGATAGGTAAGACTATAAGCTGAAATCTAGCCGCCTGAGATTGCAGCCTGGCTTCCCACCTACCTGCTGTGTGAGTGATGTTAGGCACATGACTTAACCTCTTGGGGCCTCAGTACCCTTCAGTGAGATAGAGATGAACATACAGTCTATGTAACAGAGCTGTGCGAAGAATCAAAGGCCAAGCACGTGACGTAGCTTCTGGCCCACAGCACTTTCAAAAACACGATACTTTTAGGAATTCTTTGACAATTGCATACAATGTATTTTGATTATTCTCACTCCCAGTTTTCCTCACAACTCCCCTCAGAACCCCCCACCCCCACCTTCCTTACCCACCCCCAACTTTATACACGCTTGCTTGTGCTCTCCCTTCCCACTTGCTCTCTCACTCACTCAAAAACACCAAGTCCCATTTGCACTTCTGCATACTCACGGGTGTAAGCTGTGGGCTGGAGCGTGGGTGACCTACCAGGGGCCACATCCTTAAAGAAAACAGACTCTCTCTTCACCAGAAGCCATCATCAGCTGTCAATAGCTTCTCAGTTAGGGGTGGAGGGGGCTGTGAGCTCCTCTCTCTCTTGCTGGAATGTTGCCTGGCTTGGTCTTGTGCAAGTGACCATAGCTGCTATGAGTCCATGAGTCCTGGCATGTCCAGGACTCCCCGTGAATGCTCCAGTCCTCTCTGAATTCTGGCTCTTAGACTCTTTCCACCCATCTTCCAACAATACAATGTGATGGTATACATGTCCTGTTTGTGGCAGAGAATGCCACTGATGTTGACGCTCTGCACTTTGGTTAGTCACACAGCACTTCTTCATTACTGAGTATGACTGCAGCTACTGTGGCCATTTAAATGGTCATAAACTTATGAACTTCCTTGTCCTATCCTGCATTTCTTCCCTTGTTCTCCAGGAACCTTCTGGAAGACATAAGATATGATAGTAAAGAAACCCAGCAGTTAGCAAAAAAAAAAAAAAAAAAAATTCATAATGGATAGAAAACATAGCACACTGCTTCACCTTTCCTTCCCTGGGAAAAAGTTTATCTCACCTGCTTCTTCCCATTGACCCAGATGAACCTGCATACATGAAGGAGAATCCTGAAAAAGCTCTTGAAATCACTCTAGCTATACCAAATATTGGTATTGGTTAAGAGAGTTTATGATTCCAAAACATTTTCTCCCATCCCACCTCTTCTAATGATCTTCTAGTTGAGGTTGATTTGAGGGATATATATCCCGTTGTATGTGTATTTGCATGTATATGGTGAGGAATATATTTTAGAGAGAACCCTAATATCAAATAGGTTTGTTAAATTTCTCAGTGAAACATGTTGGCTATGTTAAGTGATGCCTGCGTGGATAGGGAGGCTGAGAAGGCGTACGTGTGAGCCCCAGGGTTTTGACTTAACCACCACCCATAATGTAAAGGAAATTTTAGAGGGCTAGATAATTTTCCATGGAACATTTTCCAGAAGTGTTACCTTACAGAAAATGGGAAAGGTTTTCAAGAGTCAGGCAACTGAGTCAGGCTTTTTTTCTTTTTGAATGCCAGAGTTTTTGGTGACTAGATTAAAGAAAGAATATTTAAATTTGTATAAGATGTTATGTATATATGAAAGAAAATAGATGTTTTTATTGCTCTACCAAGTGGGATGATTTGTGTTTCCAATGAAAGAAGCATATTTTAAATACTTTATAAAAAATTAAATATCCCACCCTATATAAATGTCTAATGAGATACTCATTTGGGGAATTTTATCAAAGAGGAGACTTCCTGAGTTTGTCCAAGATAGGTAAGAATTGGAGAGCCCAGAAGCAGTGGGTCTTCAATGGTGCCCTCCTCCCATGAACTTCTTTTGATGGTAACCTTGGTGACAGCCGGCTCTTCTCTAAATTGTCTCATCTCTCCTACTTAAAAGAAGTGTGAATGTAATAAACCTAACTTCTCTTCTCTCTTCCTCCCTTCTTCCTTCTCCTTCTCCATGTCCCTGCCCCGTGTTTCCTCCCCTGTTCTCCAGGAACCTTCTGCATCATCTCACTGTGCACCTGTGTGGCTGGGATCAACTTTGAGTTATCGCGTTACCCACGCTACCTATATGGACTTCCAGATGACATCAGCCACGGTTATGGATGGTCCATGTTCTGTGCATGGGGGGGCCTGGGCCTCACACTAATCTCGGGATTCTTCTGTACCTTGGCCCCCTCTGTCCAACCTGTCCCGAGGACCAACTGCCCTAAATCCAGACCAGAAAATGGGACAGTGTGCTAAAAAAAAAACACAAAAACCCATACATATATATATATATATAAATATATATATAATATACATATATAAAATGAAACTCAATCAAGATGATGCCAGTGCCAAGGTAGAGTTGAGTTGGCTCAGGCACCTGCATCTCATCAGACTTTGTGTTGCCTCATCTCCAAGATGGGAAGGGTGTTCCCATCCTGTGGCTCTCTCATCAGTTCTTGACTTTGGCTTCATGATTTCTTCAAGACAGAGTGAAAGCCACCACCACCTGCGGTAGCATCTTGACCCCAGTCACTCACAAGGATGCGGTGGTGAACTGGAAAGGACAGAGGCAGTGGTCTGGAGCAACACAGATACAGAGAAGAAAGTGCTACCCTCTGGGCCAGCAGGAAAGGCCACCACCACCCCAGCCATCCTATCATGGGGAAACTCAGTCCCTCGAGTTCACAGAATGTAACCACATCTTTGAGGCCATTTCCAGAACCACCTCTCTGCTCCTCTTGTTCTGAGCTCCTTCCCAGCCCACCAGCGACACACCAAGAGTGGAAGAGAAAACAGACTGAGAAGGAAGTTTTCTCTTTGTGGCCAAACGGTTGGACAATGTCTTAGAGGTGGGAAGGGGAGAGAACATGCTGAGAGGCAAGATCAGCATCAACAAAAGGACATTTCAGTGGATGCTCGGAAAACCCAGTCTTACCTTCCAGCTGCCTTACACCCAGTTAAACGAGAGGCCACCCTGTCCTCCCCTGCCTGCGCTCTCTGGGCAGATCGAGCCTTCGAGCAATGCTGTGATATGTGTGTGAGTGTGTGTGTGTGTATGTGTGTGTGTGTGTGTGTGCGCGTGTGTGCGTGTGTGCATAGGTTTTGGGTGGTTACCTTTTTCTTTTCCACTCTTTGAAGGGAAATATCATCTTATTCTGTTCTCTCTCTCTCTCTCTCTCTCTCTCTCTCTCTCTCTCTCTCTCTCTCATTATTATTGTTTTTGACCCATTATGGAGGCCTCGAGATCTGGGAATTATCTTGAAGGGCAGGCCTTCATGGGTGCCAATGCAGCAGCTGCAGATCCCTGGAGAGAGACAAAAGTGTGTGTGTGAGTGTGTGTGTGTGTGTGTGTGTGTGTGTGTGTGTGCGCGCGCGTGCACGCGTGCGCGCCTGGCCATGCACATGTGTATATGTATGCACATGTGATGGATATTTCATGAGTGTGGGGTTTTAGTATTTGTGTTGCACTTTTTTTTATTTTTTCTGGTACAGCTGAAATTCCCAGAGGGCAAAACCAAGAACAAAACCACTGGGCCAGAGAACCCTGTGGTACTTCACAGCATGGTTCTGGAACTCCGCAAGATTTAGTCCACTAATTTTGGAAGTTCAAGACACAGCTGGGCACAAAAGTCCTAAGAGAAGAGGGGGAACATGCAGCTCAGGAGAGAGAAGGAATATTGCCTCTGGTTGCTGATGTACAAGTACATATACCAAACAAGACCTTCACTCCCCATTGTGGGGGCTGTCCTTTGTCACTGGACATCTGCTCCTTTTCTAGGGGTGAGCCCTGTACAGATGAAAGGAAATGGGTCACATGCAGAGAGAGCACCTCCATGTCCCATGGGCTCAAGTTTGTATGATATTATGTAAATCAATGGAGAACTCTTGACTCTTTCCTTTCTTATCCCTTTCCTCTTGATCTTCAAGACCATGAATCCCAAAATTAGCTATCTCTCTTAGTGGCTAGCACCCAGACTGAGGTGGGACAAGGCCATCCAGGTATCTCAGGCTTGCTTGAGCAGATTGGCACTGGGTGCTGGCAAGGGAAGAAGTCAGCCAGAGCTGTGAATGCCACATGGCAGGAGCAGCTCATGGTTACCTTGGGGACCCTGCTGGTGCCAACTGTCCCTAGGGAGGCAAGGAGAGAATCCTGAGCTGGCGCAGCCATGGTCAGCCATGCAGAAGGGGAGCTCAGCTGCTGCAGAACAGATCTGCTTTGGGAACTTTGCCAACCACTCAGCAGCCTTCCTCCCCTAAGTGCTCCGTTGTAGCTCCCTGTTCTCAGCCTCTGTTCCTACCAGACTGCTCACCTACTAACAGTTTCCCTGTCCTTCCTCCATCTAATAGGCTGTAGGGCCTAGTCGTCTCATTGGCGCTCTCTCTCTCTCTCTCTCTCTCTCTCTCTCTCTCTCTCTCTCTGTGTGTGTGTGTGTGTGTGTGTGTGTGTGTGTGTGTGTACGTGTACGTGTACGTGTACGTGTACGTGTACGTGTACGTGTACGTATGTACATGTATCTATCAGGGTGTGATATCCAATGGGCTTCAATGTGGGTAGCTCTTTGCATGTGTCTCTCTGGTGCAGTGTGTGTGTGTGTGTGTGTGTGTGTGTGTGTGTGTGTGTGTGTGTACACCTATATAAAAGTATGGATGCATTTCTCAAGACTCCCTCATCAGGGCCCTGGTCAGATCCTACAGAAGGTCTTACATGTGAGTACTCTGCGTGCAGGAGTGCCAGGTGAACAGGGGTAAGCTGGGTGTCAGGGAATGCTACTGGCTTCCAATCGAAATTCTAAGGGTTGTTCTTAAGATAAGCAGTGTATTCTATGATAGGAGAAATAATTTTCAGAAAAAAAATCAGTTTTTTTAATTGAGAATTTCCTTTTTCTTTTCCTTTGAAAAGCTAGATTTTTCTCTTAAGGTGAAGGACATACTTGGGATTGGAAAATGAAAGTACCTCAGATTGAGAATATTTTTGTCTTCCTCCAGGGTATCTTGGCCTGAGCAGGGACAAGTCGGTGTCTATGAACATCTACTTGGGGGCACAGAACTTGTCTGTGATGGAATATTAATTCCAGTTGTTTTCCAGCTGCAAAGAGATGGAGGAAGCTAAGCTAAATGGGACAATTTGCTATCGACTAAACTTTTCTTAAGTAAACTTGTTTGAACATATGAGTTCACAGACCTCCCATTTATGCCCTGTTCTTTTTTTTAATTCATATTCATCATAAACAGATCATCTGCTCTATCCAATGCCCAACTCTATGACAAACTTTTAATAAAACTTACTGGCTTCCTTTGAAACATGAGCATTCCTGAAATATTAGACGGACTCCCAGGAAGAAGATAGATTCTCTGGCTCAGTTTATTCAACACACCATCAGCAGAGCAGGACCTTAGAGTAACCTTCTTGCTCTATCAACCAGACAGGTGCAGATACACACATACTGGGGTCTGTACTGCTTAGCAACAAAAACAAGCTCTGGCACCTGATCAGGACAGAAGTCTCCACGATGATAGCTGATAGATAGCAATCTCTGTCCAGGTGACCTGATCCTTCCATCACAGGGGATGGACCACTGGTTAAAGTGAGCCGCTCAGGCAGTTTCTGGAGCTTTCTGGCTGTGAGGTGGCTAGGGAATGAGTACAAGAGAGAGCATAGAAGGAGCCTTGGTTTGTGAAGCACTCTAGTTCAGACTCTACTAACTCTAAATCATAGACTCCAACCTTCTGAGGGGTCTGAGAGCCAGTGGCCTCTGCAAGACCCCCAGTTCCTACCCAGGTCAAGTTCAGATTCTTTTAGCTGTGTGTCTACAAGGAACATGACTGCACATGCTGTGGGCTCTGCGCAAATGAACAGTGTGAGAGCAGTTTCAGCGTTCACTTCCCTTGATCTCTCCTAGACTGGAGATTTGGGAACGCTGGGGGTCTAGCTGCGAGTAAGTACAATTTCTTTTCCTTGTTTGGAAGTTATGGCTCTTTTTCTGCTTTCTTCTGCCTACGGCTTTCCTTATGATCAGTTTGTGACAGTCACCTTCTGAAGGAGGAGAGGGACTTCAAGCACCCCTCTCCTTGTTCACCATGGCCCAAGGTCTCACAAGGATGTGTGTGGATCACTGACATCAAAATATAAGAAAGAAAATGTCTGTTTCAGCTTCAGTCACCTGACAGCCTTTCAGCAGCCCTCTTTCTCACCTCTAGAAATCGTGAAAGCATAATTAGACAGCTCCACCAGATCAAGATCAGCCCTCTTTGGCCTCAGGTCCCTTAGTGGTGCCCTGGGCCCTGGCACTGTGCTGGTATATTTTCCCTCTGTCCAGGGTTCTATCCAAATATGTCACTTTTCCGCCATAGGAGAGGGTACCCTGAGACTTTACATCTCCTGGGTCATCCCTATACATAGTAAGAGACCTAACAGGAAAAGGCCGCATGTGTCTTCCTGACTTCAGGAAGATGTGCCATTTAGGTCTCCAGTGCTACCCACCTAATAAAATTCGGAATAATGAAGTTAAACTCATGGCTCAGAACATTTGCCTTCAACTGTCTTAGTCTGGGAACATCCGTCCACTGACTTTCAATCATGTAGTGGAAGAAGTGGGGATAGACCCAGACACCCTCTGTCTTTGTTTACGTGGACTATTGGTTGCTTCTCCTAGTTCAAGGGAATCTTCTTTTCTGAACATGTCTCTGCTGCGCCTGGGCTGAGTTGCCCCAGCGAGCACATCTATTCCTCCCCAGGGAAAAAGGATAAGTCAGAAGAACTGATAACACAGATAGTAACAGGGAAGCACATCTCAGCTGGACCAGCCTTGGTGCTGTCTTCCGGCTCATGGAGACAGAGGAAAGGGATGGGTTTTTCTTTCATGCAAATCCAGCAGAGCAGATGCTTACAGATGATGCCTCTCGGAGTGTTGACTTCTAGGATTATGTTTACCATCTTTCCATTGATGTTTCTATGCCACAAAACATTTCTTTGACATTGTTCCTAGTCCTTAGACTGGGTTGTTACTAGCTATTGAGCTTTCCCCCCTGAGGAATACATGCTCATTATAGAAAGCTAGAAAAAAAAAAAGCATGCAAAAGACTGAGAGACCAATCATAATCCCATCATTCTGAGGCCTCTACAGTGGGCCCAGTCATAATGGTCAGCACCTCAGAACCTCTGCAGTGAGTGGTTGTCATTGGGGGGATAAATGGGGCCAGGAGGACATGGCATGGCCACCGAACTGGCATCAGTAATTCTGTGTTCTTGGCAGCAACAACACAAGCCCCAAAGACAGCAAGGAGGTCTTTGAAAACTCATGCCAGAGCTAAAGGTTACTATTTAGGGATTCATTCTCTCTCTCTCTCTCTCTCTCTCTCTCTCTCTCTCTCTCTCTCTCTCTCTCTCTCTCTCCTACTATTCTTGTTTTTCAGGTGCCATCTCAATCTAATCATGGGTGTAAATTCACTAATTAAGCTACACTTGTATAATGCAGCCATGACTGTACATTTCATTCCGCTCTGTACTGATATGATTTGTGACTCTGGGCACTGTGTCTTCTTCATACTTGAACTTCCTCATCTACAAAATATGAGGACGGTGATAACGTTTTACCTCATGGTATATTAAGGGTGACAAAGAAACTGCAAAGCGATTTGCAAACATGAAATGTCTATGAATTATGCGCTGTTCAAATTACCCGTTATCGGCAGCGTAGCCACTAAAGTGGAATATGGTTCCATCCAGGCTCTGCCAAGTGCTATAATGTGGAGAGAGAGGGGGGCCATCTTGGTTGCTGAACTAGAGTGTAGCTGTCCAACTGGAGCACATGGGGTTCACTCCTCCCTTCAAACCCTCTGGAGGAATTGCCTCCTTCATATTCTTCACCCATTGCCAGACTCAACTTCCTTTTCTCCAAGGCCAGTTTAGCAAAGTGCATGCTCATTCCTGTTGCTTATTACCAGAAAGGATGGAGCGAAGAGACCATGTGGAAGCTAAGAGCATACATAGATGGCTGTGGCAGTTCACCTCTAAAGCAGGCGTGGAGTTAGTGCTGTTTGTTTGTTTGTTTGAACAGTTCTAGTGTCATTCCTAGCTGTACATGCTCATGTTGCGGAAAAGCCAAATTCTTAAAGCTTTTAAAGTTCCCTCGTGTTTAGCGTGAGGATAAGTATGATAGAGTGAGAGCCTCCTCTTGTCAGGCTGCAACACTAGTGACTTTTGAGTTCTGATTGGAGGTCCTCTGAATGGTATATCCAGGTGGGATATTGCCCAGTATGATCTTGCTTGGATCCTAGATTCTAAAGGGGAAAAGAACAGATTCCCCAAAAGAATCCCCATGCTTTTCTTCTTCCCTACGTGCACCGAGACTTTCTACCAGAGAATAGCAAGTCCTTGCTCTCTGTATGACTAGAGCCCGGCCCAAAGTAAGGGTAATGGTACGCCTGTAAGGGTGGCTTGTTCAGGGCCAAGAAACAGAAACTGGGTCCCAATCTAGGCATCACCCAGCTGCAGCTCAGCCTGGCATCTCCCTGACACATGCCAGCCTACTACTCTTCATGCCTAAGGCCTGTTGTGACTCCCCAGGGAAACAACCCTGTGTCCCCCATTTTTCTCCCCTGGACCCCAAGCTTTTTCTTTCCTCTCTGGGTGGCCCATAGGCCCATTCTCATTTGTATGTACTGGTATGTCTGCGTTGTGAGTGTGCCGATGCCTTCACACAGAGATTTCACAGAACCACTCTTGTGCCCCTTCCCTGCCCCATCCCACTGCCCACGGTGTGACTGTTTTGCTATTCAAGACTATCTGTAAAAATGTACAAATAAAAGTGGAAGCTGGAAATGAAGGGGAGGGGTATTGCAACTACTCAAATGCTGAATAGAGCCCTCAGTTTTCTGAGGACTTGTGAGGACTGCCCTAGAATCCTGACTCTGGTGGCACTTGAAGGGAGGGATACCTGTCACAGGAGAGTTTTCTGGTTGTTTCCCTGGTGGTCGCTCATGCTTGCTGAGTACTCTTGGTCGCTCATGCTTGCTGAGTACTCTCTGTTCTGAAGACGTTTGCCTTTAAAGTTAAGTCACTCTCCCCAAAATAAAAGCATTATCATCAAAGTTAGAAGAGTGAAGGTCATGGCCGACATCAACCCAAAGACCTGACCTGGGATGACATTAGGGACTTGGTTAATAGATCACCTGGAACCTTGGGTGAATCTTGTGACCTCACCATGTATCCATGTCCTCTCAGCCTCACAGGGAGCAGGGTGACATTGGGGACTCATGGGACACCAGGTCTCCCCCATCCATTCTGCTGCTGTTTGTACCCTTGCTGGCTGTTGCAGGCTGACCGAGCTGAGGCAAATCAGGAGATGCTTTCTCCCTGTTGCTCTTGGCCCAAGCTGACATCCCTCAGAAAGTCACCTCAAACCAGCAGCCAGTTTGTGTGCAGAGTCCAAAGCCTTTTATCTACCTGTTCAGTCCCAGATGCCTTGTCCAACCCACTTTGATGATCTCGTCTTGCTCTCTCTGCTGATAGAGCGTTGCCTCGTAGGACTGGGGCAGGAGAAAGAGCATCAAAGGAGATGGTGCGAGTGAATTGCTTTACTAACTGTGGCTTGCTCTACAAATGTGGCTTACTGTGAGAAGACGCAGACCTTGGCCAGGGGACATTATGAAATGGGAAGAAAAAAAATAAAGGCGGTTCTGGGGCTGGGGTGGAGGCTGTGGGTAGAAGATGTGGTGAGATCGACTTAGAGGTTAATGAAAGCTTTGGGATGAAGAAATTTCTGTGCTTCCAAAATCCCCTCAGCAGAGAAATATCCCCAAGGCAGTAATCCTGAAGTAGGAGGGATTAGGATAGCACAGGGTATGGATAATCAATCCTGGAGTGCAAGCAGCTGCCAGAGAAGGATAGTTTTCTCAGAGAGATGCACAGCTTTGGCCTGTGCCAGCACCCCCTGCACTCATGACTATAGGCACCTTCAGTCTACAACTTTCCTGTCCCTGATGGACCTTGGTGACCTTCCTTGAGATTTGTACAAGGAAGGTGATTTAGACCACTGCTGTCCAATAAAATTTGATGCAAGATATGTGTGCAATTTGAAATATCCCACTAGCTGCATTTTAAAGCACCAACCAAACAGGTGAAATTAATTTCCATACTATATTTTAACCCAGCATATGAAAAATATTAGCACTTCAACATGGGATCAATATAAAAGTTACTGGCATGTTTTATGTTCTGGTTATTTCAAATGAAATCTAAATCTAAGGTGAATTTGACCCCGAGAAAACATCTCCAACTGGCTCAACCACATTTTTAGTGCTCAAAAGCTGCATTAGGCTTCTGGTACCCGTCTAGGAGAAGCCAGCATTAGGTCTGTTCAGAGAATGAGCAGGATGCCCTTGCCAACGAGTCACTCACTGTTGCAGATTTCATTATGGGGAACAAAGGCAAAAACAGCGTTTGTTGAGTAGGAAGCAGAGCTATCTCCACCATGCTGCTCACCTCTGGAAGTTCCACTTTGCCTGCTTAGTAAGGGGAGAGAGCTGCTGTGAACCAGCCACATGTTATATCTGCCGCAAGAGGCATTAGTGCTATCCGTGGACATGGCCCTGATGACCTGTCAAAACCCTAGGGGGAAAGCAAGCCACGTGCCCTTCGGCTGTAGGAGCATCAGCCACCACCCACTCTACCCATACAGATGTCTTTTATCTCATAATAAGGGATAGACAGGCCTCCCCATTGTTAAGAGTACACATCTCTCCCACTTCTTAACATCTGGTGGAGTCTCCTGCTAAGAACATCTCACTGATATTTGGAGCTGTTTAATCCATCCTCCAATTTGTTTGATTTTTTTTTTATCTTGAATGCTGAATGGAGATATGGGAGAAGAGCAGCAGGCAGACTGTATCTCCTAGGAGGTGGCAGAGACAAGTTCTGTTCTTACACTAGGACTCAGGCCATCATTTCCTACCTCTCCTTTCTGCTTAGAGATCTTCCTTAGGTCTAAATAAGCCTCATTTGTGTGGGAAATAGACAGGTAGTGAGATCTTAGGGCATAGAACAGAGTAAATATAAGCAAGCCTCTGGGCATTTTCTAGTCATTTCAAAGAGACAGTATGATAAGGCTTGATTCACTTAAAATCTATCATTCTGGGCCCCATGCTGCCGAGCAGGGGAAAGGGAGCTGATTTGGTGAGTATGTTTTATATGTGGTCATTAGACAGGGACCATCGCCGGCAAAACTCTCAAACACCTGGAGTGTTTATGGTCCGACAGATTATTGCTCAGTCAATATAAATTTATTTACCTTCACTCTAATTTGCATAGTGCTTTCTGATTGGTTAGACACGGTGTGGTGTATACTGCAGAATTCTAACAACGACTCTCCCCTTGGAGGTAGCAATTCCTGTGGTTATTGGTGCTAAAAATAAGATTAAATATTATGTTAATTTGTTCTGATATGATGTGAATAAATGTATTGTTTAATCTTAACAAGAATGCTACATCTTATCAGATCTATTGTACTGTCTGTTTCTTCTCATAATTAATTAATTACAGAAAAGGTGATCCAAACCAGATCTCAAAACTCTTGTGATATTCTAAGAGGAACTTAACAGGGAAGTGGGAGGGGGGAATGAAAAGGAAAATTACCAGGTTCCTGTGACTTTGAAAGGACTGAGGAAGCAGAGAGCGTTTGGGGACTTCACTGAAACTGACTGCATCTTGCAATTTTCTTTTTCAAATTGGCAGAAATATTGTTATTTCCATCGATTGAAGAAAAAAAAAGTGTCTGGTAATTAATTAAATGACTTGTTCATGGAAAAAATAAAAATAAATAATCTGTCAGTTGTGGAATGTAAACTGATTAAACAATTAAATAAAGAAGACCATGTTGTGTGTTTTAAGAAGCCGTGTCTGCTCTCTGTTTGGGGGATGGGTGGGAGTGGGGAGGGTACAGGCTGCAGTATTTCCTGGAGAATGGTGTTCCCTGGAGTTGTGTAGAGAAATAAATTGTACGATTCTTACACAGCTAGCTGAAAACTCTAATCCAGAAGGAAACTGACAATAGACATTTCAATAATGTGCTGGCCAAAGGTCTGTGCTTTGCGGATTGGGGCAGAGACAAAAATGTGCAGATGGAGTGAGAGAGAAACAAGAGGAAATTTGTTTTTTGTTTTTGTTTTTCTGCTGTCACAGACATTAAGAACAAGAAATTCATAGGCTTCATGAGATGCTGCGGTTGCTGGTTACATTCCAGCCCCCTGACCAATTTCCTAGCTATCAGCAAAGAGGAAAACTTCTTAGTCTTCCCTAGCTTGGTCTCTAACTTAAAGTCACATTTCCTCTCTACCCACCTACCCCTCAAAAGCTTCTGGCACGTGTATGACAAGGAATGCTGGGAAAAAGAAAGGTTAATTGGAGGTGAGTGCTTTAAAAACGAGTCTCATTTCTCCATCAGTATCTCTAGGTTTAAAGGAGGAAACTGGCTTTGTGTGATATAAATGGAAAATGAGTTTCCTGAAAAGACATGGCTAGGTAGAAGCCTGGGTAGTCAGACTCCCATCCTGGTGTCATCTGGACCACTGGGACACAGTTGTTGGACTCTGGACTTCACAGATTGCCCTGCTGTTCTTCCTGCTTCTTCTGCCCTGGGGATGCATGGCTACCCCTGTCCCCACCTCCTCTAGAGTCCCCATGTCACTGCTTTGTGAAGACAGTAGCGTTTGATTTATAATCCCAGGTGGGTGCGCCATGGAAGGAAGGCAGGAAAAGTATACATCCTTTTCAGCTTCTCTCTTAGGTGGGTAGCTCACGCTGTCACTCAGATCACTGAAGTAGACTATTCCTCGGACAGAGCTGCTAAGTGGCCAAAGAGCGAAAGAGGCCCCTTAGAGCGGGACACTTCAGGAAGAGGGAGGATTTCTGAGTGAGCAGTACCTCACTGTGTCTCTGTAGCACACACCGAGTCTCTAAGTGGCTGTCATACAAATCATGACCTTCGTGATAGCAGCCTAGATAGATAGCCTTCTAGATAGAAGCTAGAAGCTTCTGTGGGGAGATACGTTCAATGCTGGACACTGTGAAAGACTCAGGGTTACTCATTACATAGCTGCACACATCTAGTCTGATTTAAAAAAGAAAAAGCCATGGATTGTTTTTTAAAGAAGGCATCTTGAGGGTAATAAAAATAAACAGAAAAAAAATTTCAAAAATAAGTGTCCGTCAGAGGAGGGTGACATGTCATAGATGTGGGGAAGATATCCTGAGTGCAGAAACACCGGAAGAAACCATAGACCAGATTTCCCAAGTGGCATTCCTCCTAACTCATCAAAGATGAGATGTCCCTTGGAAGAGAGGCAAAAATGAAAAGATTATTGATCTCACGTGAACGTCTCTGAGGGAGGCAGGTAGGATTTAAAGGCCTCCTCCTCACTGGGCACAGGTGATGAGGACAGGGAACCTGCATTTACCAGGTCCTGTGACTTCAGCATGGCAGCCAGCATTCTGACCCGAGAGGTGGGTGGTTTCATCAGCAGCTACCTGAGGCAGAATACCCCATGCGGTGCCTAGCGGACTGCCCAGGGGAAGCCTCAAAGAGCATGACACTCTGTTCTCCTTCTTTTTCCAATAAAACACAACTTTGATTTCTGTGTCTGTGATGAATTATGCAGCCCACTGGGTTCAAGGGAGAACTGGGTTTGTAGAAGATATGCCTAATCCCGCCCTCATCACCTGGGTCCCAGTGCCTCCAGGCACATATATCCACATTGCAGCAAGGCAGCTTCAACATCTATAACCAAGTCACAGAATACTCAGCGTGGTCCCCGGAGAGGCCCTCTGGGTAAACTTCCTTCCCTGAATGCTCCTAGCTAAGTCCCTTCCCCAGCCTCATAGCATCATGCTGTGTCTTGTGGTAGTTAACAAGGATGGAGGAAAGGACCCTCCTAGACAGCAGGAATGTGGGCTTTTCTTCATACTCTGGTGAATACTTACAGACCTGAAAACCACAAGTCTTCCCTCACCCACTCACCCAAGCTGTTCTTCAGTGGTAGTGTTAAACCTTTTTTAGCATTTCTTGGGGAATCCCCTCCAACCATCCTCTGGTTCAGTGATTTGCTTGGAGGATACAGATTCAAATTAGCAAGGATCAAAGACACGCAGGACAGAGTTCAGGAGAGACCAGGTGCATGCTTCAGCTTTTTCCTGTGGTAGATTTGCACAAACAGCATTTCATTCTCACAACAGTGCTTCGGGATGACATCCAGAAAGCACTGGCAACCACGCTTTAGCTAAGCTTTCAGGGAGTTGAGTGTTCACTCGGGTAAACGCTTGCTGCCTATGAATCTCATCTGACTTGATTATTTATTTTTCCTACTGCTGTGACCAAATACCCAACAAAGGTAACTTAAGGAAGGAAGAGTTGATTTTGGATCACAGTTTCAGAGCACAGCCCATTGGTGAAGGGAATATACGGAGGCAGGACTATGAGGGAACTGATCCCATTTCATCCACAGTCACCACGCAGAGAAACCAACGTCAGTGCTCAGCTCACTTTCTCTGTTTTATTCACTGTGCTGTCCAGGACTCCAGCCCATTGCAGGGTGCCTCCCACATTTAGAGTGGGTCCTCCTTGCTCTGTCGAGCCTTTCTGGAAACACCTTCGTAGACACGCCCAGAGGTATGTTTCCATGGTGATTCTGATCATGAGTATTAATCATCAATGTCACTTAGTCTCTAGCCCTGTGTGGCAGTTACTTTTCTGTTACTATAATAGAACACCATGGCCGGAGTCCACTTATGAAAGAAGGGGTTTATTTGGGCTTACGGTTGCAGAGGAACAAGTCCGTCATGGTGGGGAGGCATGACAGCAAGCACCAGGCACGGCGGCAGGAGCTGGCCGTTGAGAGGTCACATCTTCAGCAGCAAACACAAAGAGAGAGAGAGAGAGAGAGAGAGAGAGAGAGAGAGAGAGAGAGAACTGGAAGCAGGATGAGGCTATAAACTCCCAAAGCCTGCCTCCAATGATGTACTTCCTGCAGCAAGGCTGCAGCTTTCTAGAGACACCGGTTTAAAAAGACACTTTAGCAAGGGATGCTGAAAGTCCAATAGTGTTACTAGATATGGGGGCGGGGGCAAGAGGAAGTTGGATTTGATCAGCACATGCTATATGGAGGCCACACAGAACTCCATCAGCATGTATAGTTAATGAATGTTAATCAAAAGTAAAAAATAAAAAAGATACTTGGTTTATGTGGTGGCTTGAATGAGAATACCCCCCCACCACCCTGCCCATGCTTAATCCCCACTTGGTGAACTGTTTGGGAAGAATTAGGGGGTGTGGCCTTGTTGTTGGAGTAGGTGTGGCCTTGTTGAAGGAGCTGTCTAAGCCTATGGAGAACATTCTCATTCAAACTACCCTGCCCAGCCCGAGGTAAAACTGGTAACCCACAGTCAAGGTCTCTACCATCCACCACAATATTGCATAAATGATCTCTTGTGACTCAAGATAAGCCAAGTAAAAGAAGTCATTGTCATCAGATAGGATATTCTAAGGGCTTAGAGGTTGTTTCCCAGGAGCCAGCTGAAGGCCAGACCTTTTATTAGAATGTGCAGTGTTTGGTTAACTCCAGCCTGCTACCTCAACCTTTTACTGCACATTAAGCTATGAGAGAAGTTAGAACAAACAAAACATATTTCCTGTCCATGTTAAAGCTCATCCTCAGGTATTCAAATTCCCTCTTCTTTGCCTTCTACAGACCAACCTAGCCTTGGCCTTCTTCATCTGCTGCAGACCAACCTAGCCTTGGCCTTCTTCATCTGCTGCAGACCAACCTAGCCTTGGCCTTCTTTGTGGACCAATAGCTTGAAGTTCTGTAAGTGTCTCCTTTCTATCGGCTTCTTCTCAGGTGGTTCCCCTGGTCACAGGATGCTGGAGTAGGAGAACGGATATGCGAAGAGCACAGATGCATGAGTGTTTAGGCAGATTTGACTTTGAATTTCTCTCCATACAAACTGGGCCATGCAGCCTCCTTAACCTGTGTCTCTATAAAGTGGGTATAGCAACATCTACCTCCCAGAATGCTGTAGAAAATGGAAGAGAGAGTACCTGGCCCAGAATTGTTTCTCAGCACCTTCCAGCCTCCCGTCACCTCCTCTGTGCTATGTGTCCTTTTTCTTTATTGTGGATATACCTAAGAAGACTTTCTGAACTGAAGTTTGCTCACTGTTCAGCATCCCACAGGTACCCTTTTCTCACTACATCAGAAGCTGATAAACAGGGGCTGGAGAAATAGCTCAGCAATTAAGAGCACTTATGTTCTGGCTCTTGCAGAGGACTCAGGCTTAGTTTCCAGAACCCACACCAGGCAGCTCATATCCATCTGCAATTCCAATTCCAGAGGATGTAACACCTTTTTCTGGCCTCTATGGGTACTTGCACACATATGGTACACATAAACTCATGCAGACACACACACGTAAAAATAATATTTTTTAAACACTGATGTGCAGTGGATACATGGATAATTTAATGTACACATATTTCCTGTAGCCAACCACTGAAGTCTTTGCAACTGTCCTATACGGACACACAACGATGTATAATAAATATGTTCTGAATTGTTTTTAATCCAGGAGAGGAAAAGGTTGATATTGAAAATTGTCTTCCCTCTGTGGAGGTCTTACTTTTCTGGGAGTGACAGAGTGCTCTGGGACCTTGCTTTTCTAAGAGTGGTTCTCGGCTAGCTGGTTAGCACCATGAGGGAACTCACTAGCAATGTGAATCTCAGGCCCAACCTCAGATCTCTAGGACCAGAACTTGCATTTTACTATGGTACTGGGTGTTTGGTGGCTGGTATACATTGGTCTGGGACACTCATCTGCTACATATGTACTTTAAAAGTTTAAGGCTCTGTCCTTTCTATGGCATCAAGACCATAGGAGGTTTTCAAAGAATATTGAAAACTAGAAAAACAGTCTGAGTTTCAAAGCCATATCAGACTGTTTTAATCACTGTTTCTTTTGTCTAAAGAGACACCATGACCAAGGAAACTCTTATATAAGAAAACATTTAATTGGGGGCTTGCTCACAGTTTCAGAGGGTTAGCTTGTGATCATCATGGCTACAGCAGGCAGATATGGTGCTAGGCAGTAGCTGAGAGCTTTACATCCTGATCCACAGGCAGAAGGCAGAGAGAAAAACTCTGGGCCTGGTGTGGGATTTTGAAACCTCAAAGCCCACCCCGAGTGACAGGCATCCTTCAACAAGGACACACCTCTTAATCCTTCCCAAACAGTTTGCCAGTTGGGGACTAAGCATGCAATTATGTGAGCCTATGGGGGCCACTCCCATTCAAGCCATCCCCAAGTATTTTTTTTTATTTTTTACTTTTTGATTAATATGCATTGATTATACATATTGATGGAGTTTTATGTGTGCCTTTATCTAGCATGTGCTGATCAAATCCAACTTCCCTTTACCCTGCCCCTGTATCTTGTAACCACTATTGGGCTTACAGCACACTTTCTAAGGTACATTTTTAAACTAGTGTCTCTGGAAAGCATCTTTCTCTTGGGTCTATGCCCAACAGTTAGGGAAAAGGACCAGGAGGCCAAGGCTAAGTAATTAGGTACTATTTCTCCCAGTGAACAGATAGATGTTCAGGAGACTTTAACTCTACAGCAGCTGCTTCAGACCAGGTATATGTAGACCCTACAGTTGCCAGCCACAATGGGAGCTCAGGATTAGACTGTCCTGGGAGAGGGGTTTGCTTTTTGTCTCTTCCTAAGAAACACTGCGTTGTGTGGCCAACTGGACCTGGGAGATTAGAAACCTCTCACCCTAGCATCAGTTCTTCTGCATTATAAACTGTGGGCCAAGGTTTAACTAATGGCCACATAATCACAGGTGTGAACAGTCAGGCTTCTTGAGTGCAGAATTAATACCACGCACTAGCACTGATTTAACCTTGAGCGAAGCAGTTAGGCTAACTCTCCTCCTCTGTGAATGGGGAAAACAATAATGCTTCCCTGAGAGCAGTGGTTCTCAACCGGTGGGTCACGAACCCTTTCACCGATTGCCTAGGACCATCTGCATATCAGATACTTACATTATGATTCATAACAGTAGCAAAATTACAGTTGTGAAGCAGCCATGAAAATAATATTATGGTTGGGGGTCACCACAACTTAAGGAACTGTATTAAAGGGCCGCAGCATTGGGAAGGTTGAGAACCGCTGCCCTAGAGGGTGTTGTGGGAATAAAAAGGGCTTCTATTTTGACTAATTGTTTTTATTTTTATTTTATATGTGTGAGTGCTTCCCCGGAATGGATGTGTGTGTACCGCATGCATGCTGTGTGCAGGGAAGGCAACCAGAGGGCATCCGATCCCCTAGAACTAGAGTTACGGGTGGTTTTGTGAGACCCCATGTGGTGCTGGGAACCGAACCCAGGTCCTCTGGAAGTGCAACACGTGCTGTTAACCACTGAGCCACCTCTCCAGTCCATGAACGCTTTCTTAAAGGAGTTATTGACATATAACAGGCATTGCAGGTAAGTGTTTATTGTTAAATAATTAAAATTGCACATGGCCTATTGAAAGTCCCGCAGGCTAACGAAACCCGGCCAGATGGGGTGGCACTGAGACCGAATCCTGGCAGTCTTCCTGAAGGACAGCGGTGGAAAGGACATTTAAGGAGTGCCGTTGGAAAGCCACGGGGGCTTCCAGTGGCATCACTGGGTGGGGCTTGGCCCTTCCGGGGTAGATGGGGCTGTGGACCCTATTAGAACACTGTCCATGGTTCTGCCTGTCTACGGGTCGAAACTGCAGTTGATAGTTTCTCTGTGCATCAGTCTCACAGTTGTTGCAGGGTAGAGCTAAGAGCTCTGTCTAGGACCTCACTCACTCCCAGTGAGGCAGGGAGGAGTGTGAGCAGAACTTACCATGTGTGAGGTCTTCTTGTGTCGTCATTGGTGTTTACCACAGGAGCTCTACCAGAGGAAGGGATGGGCAATCTCATTAGCTCTTTCTCCTTATTTCTCTCTATTCTTTACATTTTGGCAGTGTGCTACATAAGACTAAAGAAACCATCTCCCCACCCCAATCTACTGGAAATAAAACAGTGCAATGCCCCTAAACACACAATGCTACTTATGGGTGAAATTGGTTCTTTTGTTTGTTTGTTTGTTTGTTTGTTTGTTTGAGCACATGTTTTGTGTCAGACATAGTCCTGGTTCCTGTGGGTGGAGCAGTGAACACACAAACAGAAATCTGTACCTTCAAGGAGCTGACAGCAGAGTGTAGGAAGGGGAGACGGCTTACGAAAAGCAGTAGTCAGTATGGGACATGTTATCAAGGGAAAAGGAAACCAGAACTGGATCGGAAGTACTGGGGGTGTGGCCTGGAATGGTGAGAAGATGATGTCCCCTCGTAACAGGAAGGGAGTGAGAACAATCTGCATTCCAGGGACACAGATGTGGATGTGTGGGTCAGGATTCTGAACACAAGGTAGAGGAAGAATGGTAGAGGGAGTGACTGACTGAGTCCATTCGCTTTGATGTAATTTTATTTCACCTCGTTGTGGTGTTCAGAACAAGGATTTCACCACACTGTGATGTTGACAAGCTATTGTTTTCACTTCCTCCCCCAAATCACCTTTTAGTAAGAGTTGGAATTACCAAATAAAATTGAGATTCCTTTGGCTCCCCTTAGACCTCACAATAAACCAGTGAGATTGCCATTCAAGCATACTTTTGAAAGGAGTTAACATTAATCGCTCTGCCATAATGACCTCCAGGCCAACAGGAGTCTTCAGCCGTCTGAGTAAGAACAAAAGGTTTTGGTGTATGACAATAAAATTTCATTGCTGGGTACTTCAGAGACCACACATAGTTTTCATGGCTGAAGAACATTTGAGGACAACAAAACCTGTCAGTTTTTAAACTTGGTCATCATGTGCCATCTGAGGATCTTATTCAGAAGAACCCTGTGTGTGCCGGGAAGTCTTGCATGGCTATTTTCTCCTCATTGAACCATACCCCTCTGGAGAGAGGAGGGAGGCTCATCAGACTCAGGGAGCCCAGGGAACTGACAGGACTCCTATGCCTACCTATAAGATTTTGCAAGCAACAAACAATTTCGAAGGGAGAGGGAAATCTGGACAGCCCGGAAGCTGGGCGGGGAGCTCCGGGGCTGCAGCTTCCAGGAGTATCACACATGCTGGTGTGGGACTTTTTGATGATGTGGTTGTTTTTGTGTCTGCCCATGCTCCTATAAGTAACCATAAGAAACTCATTGGCTCTCCAAACTGGGCTTGAGCAGGATGATTTCTGTGGCAGACATTTGTGCATGTCTTTCTAGTGAAAACCACTTAAGAAAAAAAAAAAAGGCACCATTTCAAGAGGTAAAAATATTTGTGTGGTCAACATGATTTTTTTCTTATTTTGTAGGTCCCTTACCCCATGGTGGCATCTGAAGTTAGTTTGGCAAAGCCCCCCACCAGTCTCCAGATGCTGTGGGTGTTTACCAGAGTAATAACTGGTTTTGTTTCTTAATTGATTTTTGCCATAGGATCAAATCTAGGTCTTGTATGTCATAGGCAAGCACTGAACCACTGAGCCATAACCCTAATTTGACTGATGGTTTTAATTTAATCTGATAAATGCCCAAAAATTGTGGGTCCTAAAAGTTAATTATCTCTGAGGTCTGAGGTTCATAGGCTAAAACAGTAAAGAGTTAGGAACAAAAAAAATTGACTTTGATAATCTATATCTGCAAGGTGAGTTGGGGAGAATCCTCACAAGGTACAGTTTTAGATGGTAAAGTGATATCTATGCAAAGTAGTTCTCATTAATTCTGAACTGATTGGTCATAAAACCAAATGGCCTTCAGAAAGTGCTCTATCTATCTGAGCTTGAAAATTTGGATTCTAGTCCCCAGAGGCCTAAGTCCTACCTTTTAATATAACTTCCAAATGCTGAAGGATTGAGCTTCATCTACACTAAAATTAGGACTAAGCAAAAATAAAATCTATCCTTAGCTATTTTGAAGGCCAAGTGTAGATTCATCGTATTGAATATTGCATGTCCTGGAATATGCATTTTCTTCTAGAATAACCCAGTTCTTCTTATACTAAAGGCTTTTTTTTTTAAAGTTAAAATATGGAATGGCTTTTAAGCCATTTCAGAGGGAAGGAAAGAAAGCTTTTGCAAATGAGCTCCTACCTCACACAGGAAGTTAGAACACAAAGACACAGCATAGGGAAAATGCCTTAGGAATGGGAAGGCAGAGGTCAGGGTGACAATTCTCTAAGCTGGGGAGCACCAAGGACAAAGACAAACTCCAAACACTGCAGAGAAGCCTAGGCTGGATTCTCCCATGCAGTCTCAGCAGGAACCGTCCAATCAGGATCTTGAACCCAAACTTCCAGCCTCAGAAATGGAAGGTAAAAAAATCTGTTGTGTAAGCCACCCAATGTGTGTGTTAATTCTGTGACAAACCTCAAATTCTTAGCGTCTGGAAGCCCAGTGACCATGGACTCTCACTTTCCATTGTCAATCACCCTTGCCTTCTTTGGAGCCAGACATTCTAAGGCTCGACTCAGCAGCCACCTTTGTTCACTTTTCCAGCAGCTTCTGGCTGCGCACTTGGGTTTATTGGAGCCTAGACTCCAAGGAAGCCCTTTAGTGTGTCTTCTCAGCCACTTCCTACCATGATCCTGTGTAGGGAGTGTGACTTTTATACATCTTTGATGATGAGAACATGACTCACAGAATTAGGTATCACTCCTGAGGTCCACACAGCTGGTTTGTAGAAAACAGGAGTCTAAACCCACATCTCTGTGGCTCCAAAAGGCAATGGTTTGGGGGAACCACAGTATGGTTTTCCTTGCAACTTGTAGCTTATAACTTCAAAAATGCTTAAACGTCTTTAAATTTATTATCTAATGGCTACTTTTAGATTCCTTCCGCAAATCCAGATCTTCCCATTTTGTTCCAGATTCATGCTTCCTATTGAGGAGAGGGAAATCACGTCCAGTCAGAACCCCATGAAAGCAGAAGTCACAGTCTACAATTTGAAGTTTTCCATAACTGACAACACTCCCTTCCATTTTCTAAGCCCATGGCTGCGCACTGGCATCAAACTTACCACGTCAGATGATCATCTGTGCCAACCTCATTGTTTAGACATGAGATGAGGTGACTTGTTAAGATTCCATGGGGAGCAGAAAATTATCATCAGCCTGAAGAGCCTGTCTCCTTGTTTCTCCTGTGTATTATGTTTGCCCCACTAAAGGGAATGCGCACACAAACTTGAAAGGACTTGGAGTCCAGGCCTTGTGGGAAAGTCATTATGTCTTCTTCACCTGGTCCCTATCATTTCTGGACCAAATAATGCACCAAGAAATCCACATCCTTCCATGCTGGTACCTCCCATCTGATCTATCCCTGGCAACCATATTGAAATTATAAATCCCATCTCATCAAGCTTAGAAACCTCTCAGTGGTTTTCCATTGGGCTGAAAATGAACGCAAACATCTCTGGACCACCAAGCCCTTCCTTCATCTGACTTCTCTGTTGACCTTCATTCTCGTAACTCTTCCCACAACTCATCTGAAGCCTCTTGGGTCCAATTCCGTCTCTTCAAATGGTGCTCAGCTTCCCCGCCTCACCACTCTCCCCCACTCCACACAACCATCCCTCTCCTGGGGGCTTCACTGACACTTCTTCAGAAGACCTTCTCTGACCTCCAAACAAAGGTGAGCCTGGGCCTTGCTTTGCAGCACGCGTAGATCCTAATGTGAAACTCTTGGGTTTGCTCACTTAATTTTTTTTAAAAATTGTATTATAATTACATCATTTCCCCCTTTTCTTTCTTTCCCCTAATCCCTCCTACGTACCCCTTCCCCTTGATCTCTTTCAAATTCATGACCTCTCATATATTTTTCCTTAATTTTTGTTACACACACATATACCTAAATATATAAATATAATCTGCTCAGTCTATATAATGTTATTTGTATTTATATGATTTCAGGATTGACCAACAGACAGAGACCATTACAGAAAACCACAACCAATCAAAATACAGAGAATAAGGGATGCTGTGGGCTCCTGCCCCAACTCATCCATCTACAACACAACTCCTGCACCCGAGGCTCAGGGAACGCTGCAGACGAGGGTCAGGAAGAATGTAAGAGCCAGAGGAACAGGCAATGTGCTGTGAGATTGCATCTCCTAGAAATGTCCAGGAAGCTATGCCCGTGAAGCCACAATAACATGGCTTGACTAAACAAGACCTGCACAAAGATGACCCCACAGACAAGTTAACATGGAAGGTGGAAAGGTCAACTGGCCCCAGCCTTAGATAAAGAACTACAGGCAACTAGGAATGCTGAGAGTGGGAGAAATAGTCATCCCCAGGGAAAAGCCCTCACAAATAGTTATCCAGTACCGAGTGGTCGGGCCTCTTGGCTCACTTTTTAAAAATTTATTTATCTATCATCTATCTATCTATCTATCTATCTATCTGTTTATCCATCTATTTTTTTATCTTATTAGCATTGGTGTTTTGCCTGCATATATGTCTGGGTGAGGGTGTCAGGTCCCCTGGAACTGGAGTTAACAGACAGCTGTGAGCTGCCATGTGGATGTTGGGAATTGAACCCAGGTCCTCTGGTAGAGCAGTCAGTACTCTTAACCACTGAACCATCTCAGTAGCCCCCCTTGCTCACTTTTGAAAAATGAGTCTCCCCTGCTAAAAGATTACCTTCAGTGGGGCAAGAACTCTGTGTTGGCCTTGAAACCCCACGCCTAGCACAGTGCCTGAGAAACAGCAGGCATGCAATAGTGTGTGTCATCAGTAAAAAAATGAGAGGAGGTTGGTGCCTACCAGAGCCCTGTGGACACAGACAGCCTAAGGTGAGTTTTCACAAGAAAGCCCCTCCCTAGCAAGGGAGGGAAAGGACAGAGACAGAAATGGCAGTCAGCTTTGCTCACTCCTCTCTGAATAAAAACATTGTGTTACGTGGCATGGTCCAAATTATCCCTGTTTTGCTTCACTCCATTTCTAGCTTACTATCTCTCTTGTCACCAACAGGAAGTGATCAACACTGACAACCTCTCACCCATGTTTGGAAAAAAACAGTTTCTTATCCCCATGTATGTGATCTCTGTTTTTTTCATTTCTGCCTCGTTTCTCTCTGTGCAGAGTCTTGCGATCCCAGAAGCTTATTATATAGGGAAGAATGTTGATGTACGTGTTGCAATTGGCCAAACGTCACACACAGAGAGAAGAGAGGAGCCTGTGGAAATTGCCAAGTAACAGCTTTGCCTGTTATCTGGTTGCCAAGGTAATCATGAATCTTCAATTGCTTGCTCTGGACCAGTCACAGCCAGCCAAGGCCCCTAGTCACGAGTCTGTCTACAGATCCACACACGTTCTCTCGAGGCCATCTATATAAAGACCCTCCTACACACACACCTGCTTCCTCTACGTCTTTTCCCTCCCCGTGGCCCCTTGGGAAGCAGCAGGTGTTTTGCTTGTGACCTTTGAACAGGTCTTGGATGTTGGATTCCTGTCTAGATGTGTAGGCAAATGGGTTCAGATGAAGGCCAGAGACTAGAATGCAGAATGGTATTAGGGGAGCAAAATTCCAGCCTCTTCAAACCCTGGATAGTGTTGACTTCAAATGAAAGAGAAAGTGCCTGCCTCTCTCCCTTCCCCAAGTCTTTCTCTACTGTCAGCTGTCACTTCTAGGGACAGATGAGCAGCTATGGGTGTGGAGGTGTTCTCCACTGTCCTCATCACATCATGAGGAGACACGCAGGTGCTCCTCCTCCCCACCCCTCCCCACTCCTCCCCAGTGCCTCTCTTCCCCCTACTGGTTGCATCATGCCCCACCCCCAACTCACCAAACAGGCATCAAAGAAAGATTCTGATGATGGTCTTTCGGTCTTCTGTCAATCTTCTGAGAGTTTTCAGTAGTATTTGCATTTTCCTGTCTGTCTGTCTTTGTTTAGCTTGCTATACTTTGAATGTGTTCCATATACTTCATGTATTAGAAATTTTCTCCCTAAATGGACTTGTGAATGGTTTGAAAGGTAGGACCTGTGAAAGAGGATTGGGTCATAAGGGCAGAACCTTCACAAATGGATTAATCCATTCATAGTTAAAGGACCCATGGGATCAATGGAACATGTTTGTTATAATGGTAAACCTCTGGTACATGTGCTCTGTCTCATCACATCATTTCTTATACCATGTCACAGTGCGGCAGGAAGGCCACAATTAGAGAAGGGGCCAATACATGCTCTCGGGCTTCTTGGCCTCCAGAATCATGAGCCAAATAAACTCTTTCTTTGTAAATTACCAACCTATAAAATCACCTAATTATTTTGTTTCAGAAACAGAAAGCAAAGTGACATAGTTATTCCCCCCCCCCTTTTTTTTGCCCTATCTTCTAAATTTCAACACAAGGTCCCTTCTTTCTTTCTAAGAGCAAACTGCTGCTAATAGAAATTGAGTGGGAAAATATGGGTCTAGTTTAGAGTCATCTGGATTCTCAGCACTTCATAGTTGGTATATGTCTCTTTTCTCACGGGACACTAGGGCTACCAGTGGCATTGCTTGGAATCTGGAGTCATGAGGAAATCCTTCCTCTCTCTTTCTTCCCCACTCCCAGGCTCCCAGCTTACAGAAGGTTATTCTAATAGAGTACTGTAGATGGAATTTCTAAATGGTCTTATTAAATAAAAAGCACGGAGCCAAATATAGGGGTGAAAGCCTTCAATCGGGGAAATAGGGAGAGCCACCAGCCAACCTTACCTCACCAACTCTGCAGCTTCCAAATGCATGTTACTTCCTGTCTACCCATGCCTTTATTGCCTTGCTGTTCTGCCCTCTCATTGGCTATCTTAGCCCAGCTACCTCACTTTCTCTTCCTACACAGCTCTGTCACTTTCTGTCTGTCTGTACAGACCTCCAGGCCTCTATAGTTGGTACTGGGATTAAAGGTATGTGTCACCACAGTTGGCTCTGTTCCCTAGTGTGGCCTTGAACACACAGAGATCCTGCCTGCTAAGGGATTAAGGGCATGTGCTACCTGACTTCTTGTTTACTTAAAATGGCTGGCCTTTTCCCCCTGATCTCCAGGCAAGCTTTATTTATTAATATACAAATATCATCACATTTCCCCTTTTTTGTCTAATAAAAATAAAAAATAAAAAAGTTATAAGAAAAGCTATATACAATAAGTACAATAACTATATACAATATATACAAGCAATAAATACATCAACAATGTCTAGTCCATTTGCATTGACAAATTCAGAGAAAATATTCCATTATCTATCCTATTTTGGTGAGTTCAAAATGTACCTAATTCACTTTCTATCCTATCTTGTATTACCAACAGAAAACTGTCTTATGATGTCTTTCAAACTTACACACTTAACACCTCTTAGTGAGTTTTTTTCTGAATTTCTTAGCAAGGAAAATTGTTACTACAACTATCTAATCTTCAACTCCCTCAGAGACCCAATAAGGGAATAATATTACCTAGTAAAACAGGAAGTGCAAACAAGCAACTTCTAAAAAATGTTAATGGACTAGACATTGTTAATGTAATTCTTGACTGTATATATTGTATATACTTATTGTATATACTTTTTCTTATATTAGTTATAACTTTTTATTTTAAACAAAAAGGGGGAAATGTGGTGATATTGTGTTCCCTAATATGCTGTGCACCCTAATAAACTTATCTGGGGTTAGAGAACAGAACAACCACTAGATAGAAATAGAGGCCAGAAAATGGTGACAAACACCTTTAATCCCAGCACTTGAGAACTCATGTCTTGCTTGGGAAAGACATATGCCTTTAATCCCAGGAAGTGATGGCAGGAAGCAGAAAGGTATATAGGGCATGAGGAACAGGAACTAAAGTCTTTTTAAGCTTTTAGGCTTTTGAGCAGCAGTTCAGCTGAAATCCATTCAGGTGAGAACTCAGAGGCTTCCAGTCTGAGGAAACGAGTTCAGCTGAGAAGTTGGCAAAGTGAGGTTGGATGTGGCTTGTTCTGCTTCTCTGATCTTTCAGTGTTCAGCCCAATACCTGGCTCCCATGTTTTTTTTATTAATAAGACCTTTTAAGATTCGTGTTACAGAGTACCTGTAACTTTAAAAAAAATAATACTATATTAAGTGTATGTGCCTTCAAGCCAGCAGTATAGTTCAATGCCAGAGTGCTTGCCTAGTGCGCACACAACAGTCAGGGGCCTGGGCTTTATCCTCAGCATGGTAAGAAAGAAACTATGGGTCTTAAATTCAAAGAGGCCCCTATATCTGCTTCATTTTGAAAAGCACTTATCTACTGAGAACAGACAATAACGATCTTCTGACCCTAACTTGTCTCTTTCACGGGGATGAGAGGAGACAGATTTTTGTAACCTTTATTGAATTCGGTGGACAATTATTGATCTGGTCAGTAATATATAGAAGTTATATAAAAGTTGACACTGGTTTCTGTTATTGCAACAGGGCTTTTGCTGTTCTTCTCATCAGCAGCAGCATCTCAAAGTATTTAGATGAATTGGCTTTAGAAAGCCCTAAAATTCTAATAAGCAGAGGCAGAGGGAAGACAGTGAATTAACTAAAGTCACCCAAGGAGAAAGGTGTGACAGCTGGGACGTGAATGCAATTCTTCTGACCCTGAATATTAGTTTTTCTGTTATTTAAAAACCTGGTTAAAAGTTGTGTGAGGCAATTAGAAATTTGAGCACTCACTGGATTGAACATTCTAAAATTAGTTAAGTATACTAATGGCAATGTGAATATGTTATTTTTTAAAGAACATATGCTTTAAAAATAGACACTTATAATATGTTTGAGACATTAAGTTATGGGTGAAATTATAAGAGTGTCGGATTTGCCTCAATACAATTTAGGAGGTGGGTGATTAGTAGGGTATAGATGAACAATACAGGTCATGAGTTAGGAATGATGGAAGATGGGTAGATAAGGCATGGGATCATCTCATACTATTTTTCTATCCTTTATATGCTTGAAATGTCTGTGTAATAAAAATTCAAACATTAATAATAAAATGAAAACCATGTTTTAGCCCATATACTTTCCCAAGTAACATAGCATATGACTCTAGCTTGGTGATTTACATCCCATAGTTTTCCAGGAAACCATGAGAGCTGAGAGACCACCCAAATAGTCAGCAACTAATGGGTCATTTCTGAGTGAAGCCAACAGTCCCCTACAAATGCTGCAACATGTCAGTGAGTGGCCAAAAATAAGCCCAGATTCTGACAGATGTTCCCTCTGAGAAAAGCACAACTGTTCTGTCCTTTTCGCTAGAGTACCCAAGGACCCCCAGAATAGCAGCAACAAGGCTTCATGGGCGTATGAAAGACAAAGAGCATTTCTAGTTCCTCCTCGTGACTTGACTGGCATCCTTTCTCCTTTCTTAGGGTCTTGTCTCAAAGAAGTCCTCTGGCACCAGCAGTGTGTATGTATACGGTGGAAGCTCTTTAGAGAACAATTTGACAGTATCAAAAATTTAAAGACATTGGCAGAAATTTTCTTTCTGGGAATTTTTCTATAGCTATATTCATGTACAGATAATTATACAAGGGTATTCATTATAACATTGTTTGTTTGTTTGTTTTATAGCAAAAAATCACAAACAACCTGGATGTAAGCCTTAGAGATGACAAAAATATGGCCCTATAGAGCAATATCAAAGTTCTGATTCTTAAAGCAAAGGAAGGAAGGGGTAAGATTGCCATGCCTTAGGCATTCATGGGGTTTTAAAGACTGAATAAGAAAATCTTTCACATATATGTAAAAAATAGCCTTCTACAATCCTGTGCTTGGAGACAACCAGGTTGGGAACATTTCAGAAGCCAGATGCAAGCCAGAGACCATAGAGGTTAGCATGTGGTGAGCCGCAACTGCTCTTGAAGTCCTGATAAATGGCACACGGACAAGATAAGCTATGTTCAAAGAACTCCTCATAAGTAGAGCAGCCATCCTTAATGGAGCCTACAAGTCTCCACAGAGAGGAACCCCAGGCCAAGGTCTTCACTATGACCTGAAAGTAAGTGACCTGAAGGTAGGTGACAAGACTGCATTTTAAAATCCTGTACTGAGAGGCCAGCAGGTTGGCACATTCCTGGCTGAGTCCCCTGCCCTTTACCCCACTTCCATCCTGTCTGTTCAAGCAACCAGACAGTGGGTGAACACGTGAAAATTATTGCCATCAGCAGCCCAAGTTCCTCAACTTTTGCTCTAAGTTGTTATTTCCTATTGCTTTGTTTCTTCCTTCTGGGAGCTCTCTTTTCAAACTATGACAAACAGAGCATCATATTTAATGGAGATCTGACTAATATAGATTGAAGCCTAATGCTCTCTTCCTGAGCTTTGTATGTCATCCTTCTATAAATACATTCCGCTATCATTTGGGCTTTTTAGCACTAATGCTTCACAGCTGCGTTCCCTCCACCTGTGGTCAACTGTGACCTCTCTACTCTTTCTGTGTTACACCTGCGCTGCACTGCGCTGCCTCCACACTGTTGTTGTTCTATGACTAACGTCTATGTCTAAATTTAACACCTTATACATTCCCACTCTTAGAGGATGTGTATATTAGCAGGAACCAGAATTATTCAAACTCTGTTTCATTTCACTATTGTCTGGAAAGAAAAAAAAATAAGTTAGAAAAGGCAGAAATAAAAGCTGACAGAGAAAGTACAACTTGTTGGTAAAAGAAGCAATAGCTTGTTACAGTGAAGGAAGCCAGGGTTGCAAATCCCTGGGCTCAAGGGATGTCTCTATTCGCTACTGACTGGGTAACCTTGTACCAGTGCACAGAATTTTTCTGGGTTCAATTTCCTTGCTCTAAAAGGAAGCATTTTTGACCTCTTCATCAACAAGCTACTTCTTAGAGTCCCAAACTTTATTAAGATTTTCTGAAGTGAGTTTGTAACTGACCCCTTTCTAGAACAACTTTTGGAATCCCAGAGTTAGACAGCAAGGACAAAGCCTGACATGGTTCTCTAAAACGTAAGATGTTTCATGGAACTCATCATGTAGGACACATCAACGAAACAAGAACATGAATGTCTTCCACCAAGTCTAACTCTGGCATTGGGAACAGGGATGAAATGAATCAGAGAAAGATCCCTTCTCCCTTAAGGATAGTTCCTAGTTCATTACAGTTTGCCACTTCTACTCTGGAGAAAAACTTAAATTATCATGGAAGGAATGAGTCTGTCTGTGACCATCCCTGAGCCTGGATTGTTTGACATGGATGGTCCTTATCATCCTGGGACCATATCATTGGCTTCTTGGCACCATGGATTCAGGGCCCCCATGTATTCAGAAGCAGAAGCTGCAAAGAATCTTCAGGAAGACTCTACAAGTTCCCTAGAGAAAGGGAGGAAGCTTCATGAGACAAGAAAAAGCAGCTTCTCCCTCAAGTAGCCATTTTATAAATGAAGACGTTCAGGGTGACAAAATAATGTTTCATTTTCTCCTCCTGCATATCAGGCAATAATCAGAACAATACTAGTCTGACTGACAACTCAAACCACTTACACAACTCATACCTGAGGAACTCATAATGACTCTACCATGTTTAGAGGCCTACCATGTAAGGCCAACCTCAGAAAGCTTATGGTCAAGTTTTGAGTCACCTTACCTATAGTACTGAGAGCTCCCACTGTAATATCAAAGGAATCATGAAAGAGGTAAATAAGATTGGAGACAGTCATCCAAGGGCATCCCCATCATGGAATGTCAGCTCAGTGTTCATGCCAGGTTATAGCTTATCTTAGATTTTCGGCCAATGCAATTAATAGTCTTTATAAATGATGAACCTCATATATGACAGTAGTCACAAGAATTTTTAAGGAGCTGAAAATCACTATTGCTGAACTTTTTTTCTGTATGTTTTATTTAGCTATAAAAATATCTACCTTTTTGCCATAGTAGCCACAGTACAGTATTTATTAGTTCAGTCCAGGTCTGCAGCCTACAAACAACAGACAACACGGTCCAGCCTAGGTATGTCATGGGCTATCACTTGCAGCCTTATGTAAAGTGCACTCTGCTATTTGTACAGCTATGAAATCACCTATGAGAAAGCTTATTAGAAAATAGCTCCCTTTTAAAGTGGGAGGCAAGGAGAGAAATTGAGAATTTCAAGAGAAGGCCACTGGCAACAAAGCCAACGTGTGCACGCCGAGAAGTGCTGTCATACATAAGCTTGTAGTATTGTCATATTTTAGGGGAAAAAGGAAAATGTCATCTCTAGTAACCCGATGGATATGATGGTGAAATAAATGGTATTGGTAGTGCTTTGGTATGTGTTTGTAGCTTACGACTGGTACTCATATTTTATGAGTGAATCTGGGCCAATCTGGAAAGAGGTGGTTACTGCTGAAGCTTCATTCTAGACCCAATCTCTTCAGCATCATTGTCAAAGATGAAAACAGAAAATATATTCATACACACTTTCCCCATGACCCCAAACCTAAAAGGATTGCTACTGTGATCACAGTCAATGTCAAATTCAAAGCAGCTTTGCTTGGACTTCAAAAAAAATGAAATACAAAGTCCTACACTGTGAATGAGATCAGTCTCACAGGTACAGAAAGGAAGGGGTGCTGTTTGGTAAAAAAGACACATAAAACCACCTTAGTATTTCAGCTGGCTTCTAGCTTACTAGGATGTGGCTTTAAACAAAGCTGTTGTATACTTGATATTCTCAAAGTTGAAGTGCCCAGACAGACACAAAGCATTTTTCTCCCTAAGTTGTGAGCTGGTCAAAGTCTTGAAGAACTCTTAACTTTCTATTCTTTACAGTTTTAATAGAGTTGCTGGATTAGGCTGTGTATAGAGACAAGCATCTGAGGTGGGAAAAGATAATTACCATAATGAAGCCATCCCTTCAGAACTGCAGATTCTGCACCCACAGATTCAACCAGCCATAGACATAACAGGGGCTTGAGCATCCACAGACACTGGTATGCTGGAAATATGTGGGGTTTCTTTGTATTGTTATTTTTCAACCAAAATTTACCGACCATGCACAATTGCCGTTAAAAATTCAGTAATAGACAAGATGAGGTCCTTTTATCTCTAAATCATATAAAACAGCAGAAAAGTCTTTTCAAAGATCCTCTGCTATGAAAGATGTTTGTGTGTGTGTGTGTGTGTGTGTGTGTGTGTGTGTGTGTGTGTGTGTGTGTGTGTGGTGTGCTATCATTCTCCTATATGCTCTTCTTTTTGCATTTCTGTTTGTCTGTTTGTTTTGGGTGATAGGATCTTGCTCTATATCCCAGGCTGACCCAGAATTCATTATGTAGCCCAGGTTGCCCTCCACTCTTAGTGATCCCCACCTTCCCCTTGTGAATACTGGAATTATAACTGTGAGCCACTCTGATCAGCTTAACCCTCTATTTCCTAGCTGATGACCATTAGTTCCTGCTCTTCAAGGTCACTTTGCAGTCCTCAAGTTAGAATTCTATAGCCATGTGATTCCTACTGAATTTTCTCCAATTCTTTTTCCTGTGGGCCAATTTTTCGCCAATTGCTAACCCTTATTTTGCATGATTTTCTGCTAGAATTCAGCTGGCCCACCAAATTTAGTATTGCCTGACAATTTGACAGGCATATACTCAGTTCCTTTGTCCAGATCACAAAGGCCATGACTAGAATAGATCCACCCTCAACCCAGAGCGGATGGCTTACCACTAGGTACGGCTCAGGCTACTCTCCAAGGATTCTTGCCAAGGACAGGATGGAAAGACCTTGGGCTTTTCTGAGTGAAGGGAAGATACTTAACTAGAATTTTTATTACACTGAGAAAAGGTAGCCTTAGAAAGAAGTAAATAATTGGATTGATCTTGGTGACATAAATGTGTATGTCTTTGACCAAAGTTAAAAATAGAGGAAGGGGAAATTGTAAAAGTTCACATTTTTTTAATCGTCAGAGCATCTGCATTCTGATGGCCAATGGGCAGGAGAGTATCCATCCAGCTATTCAGTTGACCAGAGCTTCAAGCTCTGAATCTGAAAGGTTTACTTGCGTAGGCTTTATCCATCTATGCTCAAATAACAGTTTTTCCTGAAGCTAAGACGGGCTCCTATGCCATGCTTCTTCCATGCTGCTACACCAGTTCAGGATCCATTAGAAACCCTGTGGATAGAGAGTACCTATTGAGATTCAGAACCTCCTAGAATCCAGAGAGTTCTCTCAACACTCTATAGCCCTGTCCTTATCTACATCATCTCCTATCTTTTCTATTGATTATATAAGGTTATCTTATATAATACTCTTGTGATTGGTAATTTTATGTATCAATTTGGCTAGGCCAAGATAACAAAATACTTAGGGAAAACACCGGACTTAATATTGCTGCTATTTTTTTTAGATGAGATTAAGCAGAGAACCCTTGATAATGTGGGTGGGAATTGTCCAATCAGTTGAGATCCCTAATTAAGAAAAGAGTGAGGTCCCTAGAAAGAAGAGGGACTTCTGTCCCAGACCCATGACCCATGAACACCAACCTTTCTCTGGATCTCCAGCCTGTCAGGCTGCCCTACAGAGGTCTTGCCAGTCCCCACTGGGTGAGCTGAGTTTTTACAAATTCATTCTCTCTCTCATATAGATATAAATATAAGTATGGATGTAGATGCAGACAAATGTAGATATGGATATAGAGAGATCGATAGAAAGAGATAGATACAGATATATCGTATTGATTTTGTCTCTCTAGAGAGAACTGACTAATATACTCTTTCCCCTGAGAGACAATGGGTCGCGTTTATTGTGTCATTTTTTCCTTTGACCTCAGAAGTAACCTCACCCACAACTTGACCAAGAACAATTAGGCTCCAGACATAGACTCCTTCAGCTTTCCACTCCTACACTCAGTCAATCACCTGGGTTTCCATGTGCCTTTGCTGCCTACTTCCAAAATGAAGAAAAGTTAACTACCCACATTAGTTTGGGTTTGCCTCTTTAACTAGGCTCTTCATTTGAAAACCTCTTTCCTTTCAACAAACTTAGACCATGGTCCTTCTCTTCCTAGTACTCACAGCCAAGCACCCATCTTCCTGATCTAAAAACGCATTAAGATGTGCCTGGTGTTTTACAAAAGGAAACAGCCATCTCCTGCAATCTGTCATCTCTGTTCTTTCCTTCACGGCCAAGCTCCTCAGTGTTTCTCTTCTAGTATCACCTCCTATTTATTATTCAACCTGCTATAGCCTCTCTGTCCTCTCACCACGTGATTAAATCCACCTTACCAAAGATACCAATTGCCTTTGATCACCAAATCTAGAGAGCACTTTTTGGTTCTGACTTGACCTGACATCTCTGTAGCCTCTGACCCTGACCATTCTGTCTGAAGACATCTTTATTTTAGATGTCAGACTCCATCCTCTCTCATGTCCCCAGTGGAAGGGACTCATAGTCCTGATGGCAGATGGGATGATTTTAGGTGGTACAAGATCTCAATCAGAAACCCTATAATGCATAATATGGTTCCTGTAGCTCTGAGTCCTGCCTCAGCACTACATAAAGTATGAGCTATACAGTAAGGAAGCCCCATTCTTTTACAATGATCTTTCAACTCTTCTGACTTAAACAGAGAAACTCTCAGGTTTGTATTGGAGTTACTTTAACACCTGTCTAATGCGTTTGCTAATCAACCTTTTCTGAGGCAGAGAATAAGGAAAGAGGCTTCTTTTTCGTAGCAGGCAGAATGCTAACGTGGGTTGTTAAGTTTTCTCATTGGTGGTTGGTTTCTGGATTGCTTTATATTTGTGGCAAATAATTCTACTTTTCCTTTATTGTCACAGTAACACATTTCTTCTCAAATAAACTAAGAAAAGTCAAGCAAAGTGAACTGGACTGAAGAAAAATTATAGAGAAATGCCTGTGGTTTGGGAAACTAACTTTCTAGCATGTCTCAGAATGCTGTCCATAGCTCCATGTCCACTCACACTACACGTATTTTATGCATTTATCATTATTCACAGATGATATGATAGTATACTAAGTGACCCCAAAAATTTTACCAGGGAACTCCTACAGCTGATAAACACCTTCAGTAATGTGGCAGGATGCCCCGGCCAGCGGGGTGTCAACGGGGCGACCCACCTGTGGGAGAGAATGAGAGGGATGGGGGAGACACAAGAGAAGACAGCAAGACAGTGTGTTCTGATCAAGCTGCAAATTTTATTCTCCTCAGCAAGGCTTATATAGCATGGGAGGGGGCAGGAAGGAGAGAAGGGGTGCACGACGTGCCGTACGTGCAGGTGAAGGGGGACGTGCAGGTGAAGGGCTACGTGCAAGTCGTGCAAGTCGTGAGGCTGCTAGGTGGTAAGGTCACTGGTCAAGGCCCATTGTTCTGTTGCTATGCTACCTGACCTGCCTGACCTGTTCCTTATCTTTGGTTTAGGGTAGGGGCTTGTTCTCTGGCTTAGCTAGTACTTTTCCATGGTCCATGTTTGGTCTCTGACAGCAGGATACAAGATTAACTCAAAAAAAATCAGTAGCCCTCCCATATACAAGTGATAAATAAGATGATAAAGAAATCAGAAAAACAACATCCTTTACAATAGCTACAAATAACATCAAATATCTTGGAGTAGCTCTAACCAAACAAGTGAAAGACCTGCATGACAAGAACTTTAAGTGTTTGAAGAAAGAAATTGAAGATGAGATCAGAAAGTAGAAAGATCTCCCATGTTCATGGATAGGTAAGATTAACACAGTAAAAATGGCCATCCTACAAAAGCAATCTACAGATTCAATGCAATCCCCATCAAAATCCCAACATAATTCTTCACAGACCTTGAAAGAACAATACTCAATTTCATATGGAAAAACAAAAAACCCAGGATAGCAATCTGTATAATAAAGGAACTTCCAGAGGTATCACCATCCCTCACTTGACGCTCCACTATAGAGCTACTGTAATAAAAACAGCTTGGTATTGGCATAAAAAGAGACACATTGATCAATGGAATCAAATAGAAGACCCTGACATAAATCCACATCCTTATGAACACCTGATATTTGACAAAGAAGCCAAAATTACACAATGGAAAAGAAAAGCATTTTCAAAAAAATGGTGCTGGCATAACTGGATGTCAACATGTAGAAGAATGCAAATAGATCCATATCTATTGCCATGCACAAAACTCAAGTCCAAGTAGATCAAAGACCTCAACATAAATCCGTTTACACTGACCCTGCTAAAAGAGAAAGTGGGAAGTAGCCTTGAACACATTGGCACAGGAGACCACTTCCTGAATATAATACCAGTAGCATAGACATTGAGAGCAACAATTAATAAATGGGACCTTCTGAAACTGAAAAGCTTCTGTAACGTAATGAACACTGTCAACAAGACAAAACAATAGCCTACAGAATGGAAAAAGATCTTCACCAACCCCACATCTGACAGAGGGCTGATCTCCAAAATATATAAAGAACTCAAGAAACTAGGCATCAAAATACCAAATAATCCAATTAAAAAATGGTGTACAGATCTAAACAGAGAATTCTTAACAGAAGAATCTCAAATGGCCTAAAGACCCTTAAAGAATTGTTCAACATCCTTAGCCATCAGGGAAATGCAAATCAAAATGACTCTGAGATACCATCTTATACCTGACAGAATGGCTAAGATCAAAAACACTGATGATAGCTTATGTTGGAGAGGATGTGGAGTAAGGAGAACACTCCTCCACTGCTGGTGGGAGTGCAGACTTGTACAGCCACTTTAGAAATCAATTTGGCAGTTTCTCAGAAAATTGGGAATCAATCTACCTCAAGACCCAGCTATACCAATCTTGTGCATATACCCAAGGGATACTCAATCGTACCACAAGGACACTTGCTCAACTATGTTCATAGCAGCATTATTCATAATAGCCAGAACCTGGAAACAACCTAGATGCCCCTCAACCAAAGAATAGATAAGGGAAAATGTGGTACATTTATACAATGGAATATTACTCAGCTGTAAAAAACCAATGACCTCATGAAATTTGCAGGCAAGTGAATGGAAATAGAAAAAAATCATCTTGAGTGAGGTAACCCAGACTCAGAAAGACAAACATGGTATGTACTCATTCATAAGTGGGTATTAGGGGTAAAGTATAGGATAATCAACCTACAATACACAGCCCCAAAGAGGCTAGATAACAAGGAGGGCCCCAAAGAGGGATGCATGGGTTTCCCTGAGAAGGGGAAATAGAAGAGATCTCCTGCATAAACTAGGGGTGGGAGTGGAGGATGGAGGGATGGGAACTTGAGGGAGCAGGTTGGGGGCAGGATGGAGGGGGAGAATAACAAAAGAGATATCTTTATGGGGGGGCCCATTTTGGGGTTAGGGAAAAACCTGGTGGAGGGAAACCCCCAGGAATCCCCAAGGATGACCCCAGCTAAGACTCCTAGCAATAGAGATGAGGATGCCTGAACTGGCCATCTACTGTAATCAAATTGGTGACTACATTAATTGTCATCACAGAGCTTTTATCCAGTAACTGATGGAGCAGATGCAGAGATCCACAGCCAAGCACTGGGCCGAGCTCTGGGAGTCCTGCTGAAGAAAGGGAGGAGGGAGTGTATGAACCAGGGGGGTCAAGGCCATAACAAGGGAATCCACAGAGACAGCTGACCTGAGTTTGTGGGAGCCCATGGACTCTGGACCAACAGTTAGGGAGCCTGCATGGGACCAACCTAGGCCCTCTGCATGTGTGTGACAATTGTGTAGCTTAGTCTGTAAGTCTCCTAGCTGTGGGATCAAGACCTGTCCCTGGTCCCTGGTGCTTAGCTGGCTTTTGGGAACCTGTTCCTCAGGCTGGATGACCTCACCCAGCCTTGACACAGGGGAGGAGCTCAGTCCTATCTCAACTTGATGTGCCATGCTTTGTTCAAGTCCATGGGAGGCCTGCCCCTTTCTGAATGGAGATGTAGGAGTGGATGGGCAAGGGGATAGATGGGAGGCAGGGGAGGGGGAGAATGGGAGGAGAGGAGAGAGGGGAAACTGTGGTAGGTATGTAAAGTAAATGAAAAAAAAGTTAATTAAATTAAATAAAAATAAAATATAAAAAGAAGAGTTTGTCTACTGTTAGCTGGGCATGGTGGCACATGCCTTTGATCCCAGCACTTGGGAGGCTGAGGCAGACAGATCTCTGAGTTTGAAGCCAGCCTGGACTACATAGTGAGTTCCAAGACAGCAGGAATACACAACAACAAAAAAGAAAGAAAGGAGGGAAGGAAGGAAAGAGGGAAGGAAGAAAAAGGGGAGAAAGAAAGTCTGTCTACTTATCTCAGTGTATGGTAGCAGTCTATCATCTAAATTGGAAAACTAGGAGTCTTAGTGAGGGTTTCTATTGCTGCAATGACACACCATGACCAAAAGGCCAGTTGGGGAGGAAAGGGTTTATTTGGCTTACATTTCAGCATTGCTGTTCATCACTGAAGAAGTCAGGACAGGAACTCAAACAGGGCAGCATCCTGGACACAAGAGCTGATGCAGAGGCCATGGAGGGGAGCTGCTTATTGGCTTGCTTCCCCTGGCTTGCTCAGTCTGCTTTCTTATAGAACCCAGGACCACCAGCCCAGGGATGGCACCACCTACCATGGGCTGGGCCCTCCCGAATTGATGACTAAATGAGAAAATGCCTTACAGCTGGGTCTCATGGAGGCATTTCCTCAGCTGAGGCTCCTTCCTCTCTGGTGACTCTAGCTTGTGTCAAGTTGATGCACAAAACCAGCCAGGACACTAGGATAACTAGGAACCATCCATGCCACCAGCTGTCACCACCAGCCAACACATAGGGTTAAGTCCTCTTTTACAAACCTGAATGAAATCCCTCTTTTCTCTATCAGCTATTGTCTCAAGTCAGGCTCGTTGTCTCTGGAAGGATCTAACTGGCCTCCTTGGTGCCAATATCACACTTGTCAAACACAGTCTGCACAAGGCTTTTAATTTCAGTTAGATGGACCCATTTCTTGCTACTGCCTCAGGATTCTATTAACATAAAACCAAATATATAGAAAGAACATTTTAACCTGCAATCCACAGATGGGCCACAGGGGGGCCTTGAACCCACTGAAATTAACTGCAAACAAGGCATGCGTGTTTCTGGGATAAAAGTCACAATTGTCAAATCCTCAGAGGACTCTTTGAAGTGAAGTGGAGACTCCCTTCCCTGCAAACACCAAGAAGACCAGTAGGTAGATTGAGGCCAGTAGGTAGATTGATGGCTAGGGAATCTTTACCCTTAGCCTTAATTAGGGTTTTCCTGGGAAGCCTCCCTCTCATCAATACCCCTTACCCTTCAAACATCTATCTTCTGAAGCCCTTGGGTTCTTTGGAGGTAGGTAACATTCACTGTTTGTCATACAACCTTTGTATATATGCAAGAGAAATACGGTGAGTATGTTCTTCCAAGAAGGTTTCAGAAAATATAGTTAGATATCTCAGATGATCATTTCAAAATCCACTTCTCAGAATCCACTGATCCAGAAAGGATTCACAGCTTTGGAGGAGAAGGTACATGTATATCCACTTTAGTGTCACAGAGAAGAAAATGGTGTTTGTGTGTGCACATGTACATGTGTAACAAAAGTAACCACCTTTTATTGTTACCAGGTACTGTGCAAAAACACTGTCATCCAAGTGTGAGGTTATCAACTTACTTACTAAAACAGGTACCGCTTGCCAACTGACGTGATTTGGGAGTTACCTAGGAGACATATTTGAGCGTGTCTTTGGGGACTTTCCAGGGAGCCTTGACTGAGGAAGAAAGACTCAGCCTGAATGTGTGTGATCTGTTTGGCTAGGGTCTTGGGCTGAATTAAACAGGGAAAGAAGGAAGGTCAGATTAGTACCAGCATTACTCTTTCTCTGCATCCTGATCCACGGAGATCTGAGGACTCCCAAACACCTGCTTCAGTCACCATGAACCATGGTTTCCCTACCATCAGGGACACTGCCCTCTCAAACCATGAGCCAAAATAAACCCTGTAAGTTGTTGTTTGTAGCAGGCTTTATGGGGCCAGCAGCCCCCAAATCATGACACGGAGACTTAGCTTAGGCTTGTTTCTAGCTAGCTTTTTTAAACTTAAAATAACCCCTTTCTGTTTATCTATATGCTGCCCCAAGGCTCATTTACCTCATCTATGTACTGTCCATCCTGCTTTCCTGCTTCCTCCATGTCTGGCTGGCTGGCCCCTGGCTAGCTTGTCTTCCAACTGGCTGACTCCCCTTTTCTCTCTGCTCACCAGCCCTGCCTATCACTCCTCTGCCTAGCTATTGTCCATTCAGCTTTTTATTAGACCAATCAGGTGCCTTGGGCAGGCAAGGTAAAACAGCAACACACCTTTACATAGTTAAACAAATGCAGCACAAGCACATGCAGCACATCTTTACATAGTGAAACAAATGCAGCACAAGCACATGCAGCACACCTTTACATAGTTAAACAAATGCAGCACAAGCACATGCAGCACATTTTTACAGTGTTGAACAAATGCAGCACAAGCAAATGCAGCACATCTTTACAGTGTTGAACAAATGCAGCACAAGCAAATGCAGCACATCTTTACATAGTTAAACAAATGCAGCATAAGCAAATACAACATATCTTTACATAGTTAAACAAACATTCTAATCCACAGCATTTTTTGTCTGTTATCTTGTCCCAGCAATGGGAAAAGCAACTAATACTGACTGATACCAAACATGGTGGATATATGATATATAACTTGCCTGTAGTCACAAGGCTAGTAAGACTTGGAGCTGGGCTGCAAGTCCAGATCTCCCTGATCCTATCTTGATAACAGAAGCATGGTCAATTTTTCCTAGTTTATTATATCCACTACATAAACTGTAAAAACAAAAACCCTCATTCAGCTGGCCTCCTTGATGCCAATATCACACTTATCGAGTGTATTCTGCACAAGGCTGTCAAATTCAGTTAGCTGGAGAATGGCAAATATTCTATCAAGATCGGAAATAAAATGGAGAATTGCAACTATTTTGTCAAGATAGGAAATAAAAATCTGTAGTACCACATTCAGAAGCTCTGTACCCATTTTCCTCTCAAACACTTTAATCAGACTAAGTTTATGGGTTTGGGGACTAGAAGGGTAGGGGCTTCGTTCTGTTGCTTGCAAACACTCAGTAGATGATTACACAGAGACAAGCTTTTATGTCATAGGCTTTCCGGCAAAAGTTTCTGTGAAGGATCCATTAGCCTTAATGAAGAAACATGCAGAACATCCTGGGGTAGAAGTTTGCTGTGCAGAGCCTTCTAGGATTCCAGAGAACAGCAGAGACACATACAGCCTCTTCTTGTCTTGTTCTCTCTCACATCCCGCTAGAGTTATGATGACCCCTAAAGTTCAGAGAAGATGCTGGCTTTGGCACCCCAGAAAACCTGGAAGTCCCCCATAGTGACAGAGCAAACCCTAATCAATAGAAATCCAGGGATAGATGGTGTTCAGGACCCCTGAAAAGCAAAAGATGAAGACATCTGAGACATACCCACCTGGGAAGGCACACAGCAGCATCCAGCACCAGTGCCACAAAGGCCACAGACATCACTGTCATTTCTGATCTCTGACTATAAGCCAGATACCGCATCAGAGAATTAATGCCTTATGTCACAACAGCTGCAGAAGTCAGCAAATTGATTTCTTCATGGACTCCATTTTCCAACCTTACTTTCACTGAGGAACGTTATGTGACAAGGTTCTAGGTAGTTAAAAAAATCCATCACACACACACAAAAAAAGTATATAATTACTTCTTTTGCACCCTCTAACTCTCCCCCCAGGAGACTTTTCTATGCCTAGCAGCTGGCACGATCAAAAAATGGAAGGAGCACAAAACTCCAAAATTTCACATGATAATAGCCCATCCAACACCCACTTGGCCTGTTGTAAGTATGAAGCAAACATTCAGTGTATTGAACCACTTAAACTCGAGACATCTCTTACGTTAGCTACAGTTCCCTACATTTCCCCCAAGCCTTCAAGTGATGCTGTTACCATCATCATTTTCAAATGTGGATCTTCTAAGTGTATACATAGTTTTCCCAAGACCACACCTAGTAAATCCTGGAGTCAAGATTGAAATCTAAGCCAGTTGGTCTCAAAGTTCACGCCAGGAGCCACAAGTTCTCTCCTAGAAGGAGTGGTACAGCTGGGCGGTGGAGGCACATGCCTTTAATCTCAGCACTCGGGAGGCAGAGCCAGGCGGATCTCTGTGAGTTCGAGGCCAGCCTGGGCTACCAAGTGAGTTCCAGAAAAGGTGCAAAGCTACACAGAGAAACCCTGTCTCGAAAAACCAAAAAAAAAAAAAAAAAAAAAAAAAAAAAAAAGAAGAAGAAGAAGAAGAAGAAGAAGAAGAAGGAGTGGCACAGATGAAAAAGACAGTGCATACTCAATGATGGGTGTGTGCCCATTGCTAAAAAAAAAAAAAAAGGCAGCTTGGCATCACTGTTCACGATGTCTGTGAGCATTTTGTGGTCCTTCATGGGCTCTTCATCCAGTCCCATCTTGCTGCCTTTCTGTTGTTCCCTCACCCACAATGCTGACCCTAACCCATACCTACTCCAGGTCTCCATCTACAGGGAATGCACCTGCAACCCATCTGCCCTCTCTGTGCACTTACAGTATATGCTGGTGTTTCATGTGCAAGTGGCCGGTGTCTGCGCCATCTGTAGAATGGGTTTTATTTTTTGTCATAAAGTTATGGCTTATCTCAGTCCTGGTTTTTATCACCAGCTTGAACCTTTCCATGAGTCTGTGAATCAAACTACAGCTGAATCAAAGTTGGGAGGGGTGATATGGCTGATATGGTAAAAGAGAAAAATCAAGGCTCCAAATGTTCACAACAGGCTGGAATGATGGGCTAAAGCCAAGAAGAAATTTAGCCAAAAAAAAAAAAAACAAAAACCAAACGACAGAATCTTGAAAGAATAGGACCTTAAAGGTCTTAGCCTGGAGCCTGTGATTTAAACCCTTAAACTAGAAGGGGTTCCGCCCTCCTGATTTTAACTATTCTGGTCACATCTGTTTCTGATTATCTCTTAGTGTGTGAAGAAATTACCTTATCTGCTTAAAAAAACTTCCTAAATTCCAATTAAATGGAATAGGATGGCTTAGATTTTTAAACCCCAAGCTTTTACAGCTGCTGTGTGGGAAGCCGACTTGTGTCTAATCCCCTGTGTGATCTTTGCTTTGGAAAGCGTTTAGTGAATAAACCTCAGCGTTTTATTGATCGATGGGATGCTTCTGGTGGGGAAACCAGTATGAACCGACAGGTTAGCAGGTCCTTTGCTCCTGTCACCTGAGGAAAAGGAGACACTAAGTAGACAAGTACGTATTTGTCTAATAAGCCAGAGACAGATAATTAGAACTAATGCATCTGCTTCCTGCATGAGAGAAATGCTGGGAGGTTAATAGCTGGTAAAGTTTCCTGTAAGTATGGGGGAAATGGGGTTAGAGTGAACAGTGCTTAAGCTGGAAGGTCTGAGGACAAGGCCTGGGAATCTGCATTTGCCCAAAGTTCTAAGGCAGATCTTATGTGAGAGGAGGAGATGGGGGGGGGGGGCGGGGTCAGAGAACAACTTGCCAGAATCAGTTCTTTCTTTCCACCATGTCGGCGGTTCTCTACCTGTGGGTTGTGACCCCTTTGGGGGTGGAACGACCCTTTCACATGTCCACCTAAGATCATCTACATATCAGATATTTACACGATGATTCATAACAGTAGCAAAGTTACAGTTATGAAGTAGCAACGAAATACTTTTATGGTTGGAGGTCCCACAACATGAGGAAGTGTGTTAAAGGGTCACAACAACGTTAGGAAGGTTGAGAACCACTGCACCATGTGCGTCATGGGGATTGAACTCAGGCTTAGCAACAAGTGCTGTTACCCACCGAGCCGTCTCGCCGGCCTTCTAAGACAGATCGCAGGCACCAATGAGCATTTGGAGTAGAAGAAAGAACCCAGGTATAGTTCCTGCTTATAGAAATAGAGGATTCAGAAAGATCCTGGGCAAGCTCAGGAACGGGGCACCAGTGGCGCCTCCTGACGGGATGCCCGTGGGAAACCACACAACTCGGTTTCTTTCTTGGTGCCACATTTAGATAAAGAGCATTTTGTTGAAATGGCTGCTAGCCTCAAGAGACCAGATGCAGGAGCGTCGGGTCTCCCTGGGAGGCCTGGTCCCCCTGCGCCTCCGGGTCCCCCTGGAGAGAACGGTTTCCCGGGTCAGATGGGAATTCGTGGCCTCCCAGGTATGAAGGGTCCCCCTGGGGCTCTTGGCTTAAGAGGACCTAAAGGTGACTTGGGAGAAAAAGGAGAACGTGGGCCTCCAGGACGAGGTCCTAAGGGTTTGCCTGGAGCTACAGGTCTCCCAGGTGTTCCAGGCCCTGCCAGCTATGGGAAGAATGGCCGAGATGGAGAGCAAGGGCCCCCGGGAGTGGCAGGACTTCCTGGTGTGCCTGGACCCCCAGGTCCTCCAGGCCCTCCTGGTTTCTGTGAGCCAGCCTCTTGCACCCTGCAGGCTGGTCAACGAGCATTTAGCAAAGGGCCTGAGAAGTGAAAGCCTTAGTGTTACAGGCCCTCTACTCTAACTGTACCTGGTAAAGGAGCATGGGGGAGCAATAACATCCAAAGCCGGGCTAAGACTAAAAGGTTTCATCTTCAACGTGATTCCACAAGTCCTACTTGACAGTCAGATTTAGAACAACGGTGCTCTTCAGTGAATCTTGTTCCTTATCCGTGGAAGGAAGACAGGGGAGTCATCAGACAAAAATCAAATTCCCTCTAGTCAAATTTATGTTCTTCTTCCCAGGACCTTGAACTTTAGTGTGTTATAAATAAGTATGTGATTTATTGTGGGCTACTGTGCTGACAAACAAAAACAACTGTCCAGTTTACCTCGGTTGCTGTAGTTATCTTCATTTCAATCTAGATACTGCTCTTGGATTATTAATTCAGCTATATCAAGTATTACTAAGAGAGTAAGGAAGAAACCCCACTACATTCATAAAATTGGTGCTTAAAATCTCCACACAAAAAAAAAGAAATAGAGGACTCACAATTTAAAAATCATAATTTATGTTTGGCTAGTACAGATTCACACCTGTATTTATGTAGTATTTCATGCCTATATTTACATGCTAGTTCATACCTGTATTTGTCAGGGTTCTCTAGAGGAACAGAACTGATAGGTGTATACATCAAAAGGGGCCTTATTGGAGTTGCTTCAATGATATGATCTGTGTGGTCCAATAATGACTGTTTCACACTGGAGAAGTTGAGAACCCCGTAGCTTCTCAGCCAGTGAGGCTGGTTACCCCATTCAGTAGCCTGCCTCTGGCACCAAAGGCCTGAAGGATTGTTAGAAACCCACTGGTCTCCAGTCCACCTCAGAAGGCCAAAATAGTTGAGTTCTGATGTCAGCAAGGATGGCAAGAGCAGCAGCAGAGGCCGTGATGGTGGCAGTGGTGGTGGCGGCATTAGGGTAAGTGAACTCACCATTGGAGTCGAGGAGAAGCAGGCAAAAAGCAAACAGCTTTTCTCTGGGACTTCCTTATATCCTGGCTGCGGCCACAAGATGCTGTCCACATTTCTGGTTGTGCTTCCCATTTCAATTAATCTAGTCTAGAAAATTCCTCCAAAGTGTGTCCAGAGACTTGTGGGTAACTTAAAGTCTTGTCAAGTTGACAATATTAACCATTATAATATATGTAGCTTAATCAGAAATCTCTCTTTTGGTAATATATATATATATATATATATGAGCAGAAAAGCATGCTACTCCATACTCTATAGAAAGTCTAGTGATTTGAATTAAAAGCTTGTGAATATATCACCCCCTTTCTCATAAATAACAGTGTATCTAATGACAAGCAGAAATCTGGATGGAGAAAATTACTATCTATTTCTGGATATGTAAGCCCAAACTGATAATGAGAATTCACAGAGCAAATGACCGAGTTAAAACATGAGAGCTACATCCTCTCCAATTATTTCAACTGGAGGTCAGTTAATGTTTCACCATGTTCCTATCTGCTCAACTGCCCATCACTGTCTACATTCCTTATGTGTGTTCATTATAGTGCATGAGAGGGACTCAATTCCTCTGTGTCCCTTTGAATCTGCTCTGTTGGCTAGTCTTTGCCCTAGGGTCAGCAAATCTCTGGCATGTCTTAAGGTATTTCTGGTCCTTTTAATCACAAGAGCAGATACCTTTTCAAAGTTTGTGTCATAACCCAGGCTACCTAGAGCTTAGTGTCCTCTCCCCAGCTCTGTAGTGCCTGCAGGAGGGGCAGGGCAGCCATTAGCCTTTCCAGATTCCCCATCACTGCTTGCTGCCACTTCAAGCTCTGATGAGGTCCGGGGAAGGGATTGGAGAAAATGTGTAGCTTCTATTAACAATGGTGCTGGTCGTACCTAACCATGACAGGATTTCAGAGCAGACTTCTCCCCAGAGCTCACTTCAATGGTTTATCTGAGAACCTCCATTAGAACCCTCTAATATTCCAATGAGTCAAGCGATGACTTCGTCCAGTGACTGCATCCAATAGTCAGGCTCTTAAATTCAGGACCTCCCCCTCCCCCAAGCAGTGCTGTGAGCCAGGTCCCTCTGAAGGCGACTCTAGACCCCCTCTTCACATCTTTGGTTCCTTGGGAAACATATTACTCTAGTTGCTCTTACAGTCTCATCTCTGCTACCTTGAGCTTTCTGCTTCTATATTTTTTCAGATAAAGTAGACAGACATTTCCAACATCCTTCAGGACTCATATCAAGCGTTCTGAGTGGTCCCCATCACCCCTGTTCATTGAAGGGGAGTAAAACAGCAAACTTCTGCGGAGGAATGTCTCTTCCTCAGTTCACTAAAGCCTCCTGTTTCATAGGATGGAGGTGAGTAGTGCCAGTGTACTACATGTGGTCCAACAGCTTTCGGGAGATGGGGACATGGTGTACCACATGACTCTCACCTTTGAGTACTCTGTGGAAACCAATCGGTCACAGGAAAACTGGTACAAACAATTTCTTCACAAGTATATACAGAAAGCTCTTCTGTGTGTCAGGGCAAGAATTTATCTGGATCTGATTTCTTTAGGGGACAGCAGAATTGGGAACAAATATGTAGTCATGGGGTAAATGTGTAATATTAAAGATGTTTGTGCATGCTGTTCTGTAGTATTTGTGTGGAACTCAAATTGTTGGACTAAAGGTACTGTTAGGGAATTAAGTGAAGAGGAAAGAGAAAATGATTAAATCAGTAGTTGGGAACAGAGAAAACTTCACACATGGACAAAGAGTCAGAAGGAAATAGCATTGTAGAGAATCCCAGTAGCTCAGGGCAGAATACACCCAGCAGAAGTGTACTAGCTCATACCCTGTAATCCTGATAGTATAGCCATGTTCCTTCTCCTACCTGGAATGCCAGATAATTGAGAATACTCTTGGTTCCTTCTGATTGCTTGTTTCAGCTCTGTTAATTCTCCTCATCTCCTTTGGGAACCACATACAATCTCTATGATCAAATCCAATTCTAAGAGTGTAAAGGGAACTTTATTATTTAAAGACAGAGTACATAAAGGCTAGCCCCACAGTCTTCCTTCAGAGTGGTGGTAAACTGTGTGGTACCTGAGATTAAAGTTGGGAAGTGAGACAGAGTCTGTGTGTGTCTGTCTGCTTCCTGTCTGTGTGTCTGTGTGTATGTCTGTGTGTGAATGTACATGTGTGTGTCTGTGTGTGTGTCTGTGTGTGTATCTCTGTGTGTGAATGTATGTGTGTATACGTACGTGTGTGTGTGTGTGTGTGTGTGTGTGTGTGTGTGTGTGTGTGTGTACACAAGACCAGAGATTGATGTTGGGCATCTTCCTCTACCTTATTTTTTGAATCACGGTCTCTCGCTGAACATAGAGTTCATTGATTTGGCTAGACTGGGATCCTCTTGTCTCTGCATCCCCAGAACTGGGACTACAGACATGGGCTGTCACAAACAGTCTTTTTGTGTGGCTTCTGGGGATCAAACTCATGTCCTCAGGCTTATACAGGAAGCACTTTACCAATTGAAGCATCTCCCCAGTCCCTCAACTTCTTACAAATGTTTATTGATAGTAAGAATCCTACTGCGTGTGCCAACAGAAGATACTATCTTTCCGGAACCTGCTTATCAGTGTTCATCAAGATAATGTGGTACGTAATTGAACCCCGTATCATCCATGTTAGCCCAATCAATATTGCCAAGGCCAGAAGCTGGAGCTGGGAAAACAGAGAGCACTTTCTAGGGTAGTTGCTTCAGAAAGCAGGTTTGAGCGTAACTGAAATAGCTGGGTGGATGAAGAAGGGACCAGAAATCCTATGAGACCAGAGGAAATAGAGCAAGGACTGCAAGAAAGAGCTGATAAACAAGAACACCCTGGGACACTCTTGGACCTGGGCTCTTGAGCCTGGGACGCTCTTGGACCTGGGCTCTCGAGCCTGGGACACTCTTGGACCTCGGCTCTCTGGGAAGGCTTGGTTTTGGAAGCTTTGAAAGTTAGCTAGGAATAGAACCACTCATTTCCTCTCACATTTGGGTCCAAAAGGACCAAAAGGAGGGGTGGCAAGTGGAGTGCCTAGGAAGGGTATCCGCCCATGTGAATATGTTTGAGAGACTCAGGATTGAGCCATTACAGCCAATATTCGGGGGGAACTGAAGCGATGAAGTGGTTTCCCTGTGCAGCTTGCAGTATCGGCTTTAGTTTTTAAAACTACTCCATGCCTATCAGCTGTTCCACACTGATGCACCCAGCAGCTGTGAATTGTGTGATTGTTAACTAACAGCTGTAGTGCGGCATTGAGGAGTCTTCGCAGTAGTCGTTCCCCAAAGTAGCCAAAGAAAGAAGCCTTCATTCGGGGTGGTCCCAAGGGATACTCTTTGTACTAAGTGCCCTGTACATCTGGCAATGTCCGTAGCCCCTAAACAAAAACAAAATGGAGTAGATAGGATAGAGAGAGAGGAGGAAAGAAAAAACAAAATGAAGGCTGACAGGAGAGAGTAGAATATTGAACTGTTCCGTGAGTTTTGAGACCATGGGTGGTCACCTTTGGAACAGTGGCCCCGAGAAGAGTTGCCACTCTCTCTCTATTTGCCAGTGCCTGGGAGCAATTTCCAAGTCAGCATATATGTTCACTTAACGCCCCAACTTCTGCATATGCTCTGTCTGCTGATAGTCTCATGCTGAGAAATATTGCCAACAAACGGTAGAGGAGAGAACACATAGAGGCCAGTTGGACCTGTATGGCCAATTATGTGGCTACTGGTGACCCAAGGACAGCATCTTGTTATCTGTGCCCCACTTACACCTGCATACCTTCGGCCTCACCATGTACTCCAGGATGTCCTCACTGTCCCAGCCAATGGATGCTCCCAAGAGCACTAGGAAAACCAGGAAGATGGCTAGTGATAAGGGTGTGCAGCAGCCTGGTATACACAGGCATGGCCATGAACTGCCTAGAGCTGGGTGTGCAGGAAACTCAGAGGCGGGAGGCACCAGCCTGGCTCTTGGGTAGGCAAATGTGTTCGTTTCAAATCCAGCCAGAGGTGGGAGCTTTGCCGCCTTCTGAAGGAAACCCACAGGGCTCCTCCGCACTCTTCCACAACTTTCCCCTGCCTCTGAATCCTTTCCCTTGCTGCTGCTGCCCACCCCATCCTCTCAGCTCCCGGCTTCTCAGGTGGGAGGAGGATATGAGCAGCTTTACAGCCCCCCCCCTTGGAGGTGATCAGGTTCTGCAGTGCTAGCGACCAAGGCAATGACAGCCTTGCAGCCTCTACCTGCCAACAGCAGCCCAGTGTGCTTTTAAAGGGACCTCTCTTTATCCTGCTACAGTTGACCTCCCTCTACCCCACTCCTGATCTGTTCCATCCATCTCAAACTCTTTTTCTCAGCCTTTGCTCTTTCCCCATTTTGACTTTGACCTTAAATTCTCTTCCTTTCACTCATTTTCATTTTTCAAAGTCTCGTGTGGCCCAGACTAGCCTTGAACTCTGTGTGGCCAAAAATGATCTTGAACTGCTCATCTTCCCACCTCCAACTCCCCAGTGCTGGGATTACAAGTGTGTGCTACCATGCCCAGTTTATGCAGTGCTAGTGCTTGAACCCAGGGCTTTGTACATGTTCTTCAAACACTTGACCAGGTGAGCTACAGTCCCAGCTCCCTCATATACATGATTTTAGTGACCACTATTCAGACCAGTCCATCTCTTATCATACTCTTTTCCTAATTTTCATTTCTTCATTCTTTTTAGGATCCCTTGTCCTCAGCTACCCTATGGATAGCAGGTAGCCGCAGGCTTAGTGGCCTGCATATGGGGCAGTATGGAGATCCTAGGGATAAATGACTATACTGACATATGAATCAGAGGATGGATGATGTACTGTATCATTTGATAACCCATGTAGGCAGGGTTCCACATGAGATGTGGTGGGTGCAACTTCATTTTGGGGTTAGTGTAGTTTGGTCTTCAATTTGGAAGACTCAGAGACTTTATCTTTCGGGGTCACTAGGAGCAATCACATGTTGGCCACAAAGTCACAGTATAATATACACAAGAGAAGTAAGATGGAACCAGGTAGCAGGATGTATATTCACCGAGAGGAATGAAGTGTAGCAGAGATGAGCTAGCTGCTCCCTAGTTCTGCTCTGGGGGAGGCTGTCTTACTCAGCCTCACTTGCATGGACTTAGGGACATGAGATTGAGTTCCAACCAAGGGATCCTGGCAGAAGTGATTGATTCCACATCTAAATGCAGTCATAAAATGCCTCAGGTGCTGAAAGGGAAGGGCTTTGCAATGAAGGCATACAGCGGAAGGATGGTAGGTCCTTGAGCCACCACATGGAGGCACCATCAGGAAGGATGTCTAACCACTCTGGACTCTGATGTAGGCGATGAATAAACTTACTGTGCGAAGACCATGAGCTTTAGACATGATCCACTTCATTAGTTAATAATAGTTCATATTTCTAAGGGGAATATAACTTGTTTCTATTATTTGAAATACTCACTTTCTGAACCTTGTCAGAACTTGCTTGGTAAGAGGGAAGTGGAATAAAGACCCCAAAGTTCATGTATTTTCCTGCAATACTACTAAAAGAAGCATGGTTGCCTCAGTTCAGACAGTATCAGAAAGGAGTTGGGGGGAGTAAGATGAGAGGAAGTGGTAAAATTGTCTTTCCCTGGGAAGAAAAAGCGGGCTCCACAGATAAGAGCACTTGCTGCTCTTGCAGAAGTCCCAGGTCCAATTCCCAGGACCTACATGGCAGCTCACAACCATCTGTAACTCCAGTTCCAGGCATCTGGTGCCCTCTTCTGTCTTCCTCAGACACCAGACACACACATGGTGCACATATGTACATGTAGGCAAACACCTACATACTTAAAATTTTAAAAATGTCTTCTAGCTGTCACTCTCCAAGCATGAGGAACTTTCTGACAAGGTACTCATCTTTTGAGTTAGTCAGGGAGAGAAAGAGTGTGAGAACCCAGAAAACTTGGAGCTTCTCAGAAGTCCAGGGTGAGCATGAGAATACCCAGGCTTGATGATACATCATGCCAAGTACAGAAGACCATAGGCCTGCCAGGAAAAACTTAACCAAAGCCACAAGTCATGAAGGCAATGCCATGTCCAGCCAGACATACATGTGTTTCTCTGCCTCATCAATGCTTCCAACTAGACAGCTAATAGATGTGGCAGGCTTTTGATGAATTAAATTTAGCAGAATTTCTTTGAACAAGAACATGAACAGTTCATGAATTGAGGAGCAATTAGAACAAGAAGAGGAGAGAGCCCCACCTTACCAGATAGGCAATGAGTATAACATACAGAGAAAATGGAAGTAAACTAGAAACATGGTGTGATTCCTTCTAGCTTACAAGTATCTGCCTTAGTTGTCTGGGGTAGTTGGCCATCTGTGACTGCATGTAGTTTAGCTGCTGTGACTGGGTAGGTTTGGCCATCTATTGCAAAAGTATAGATTCTGAAGTTAGGCATCTGGTTTGTTTGTGCATAACCTGTCTCATTTCCAGGGGAAAAACAACCTAAGCAAGCCAAGGTTTTTGGCTCAAGTTTGAGGGCAATCACGTTGGGAAAGTGAGTGACAGGGAGAGATGCGCTGTCTGTGACAGGAAGAGTGTGAAGCAGCTGGCCACATTGCACCCACGGTTGGGAAGCCAAGAGAGATGAGTGCAGGTGTTCCACTCAGCTTTGTCCTTTTTAGTGCATCCTGTACCGCAGCCCATGGAGTGATGCCTTCTCTCTCCAAGGTTGGTTCCCATCTCAGCTGAACCTCTCTGGAGATGCTCTCACAGATACTCAGAGATTTGTCTTCTAGATGTTTCTAAATCAAGTTGGCAATGAAGATTAACCACAATGGTTTGTATGTTCGGCTAGGTTGCAGCTTGTCACATGGTGTGGAAACAGTTTTGGGCTAGTGGCCTCTTGCTTATTTAACAAGTGTCTAGCAGGTCCCAAACTGCTCCTTCTACATCTGCCCCACCTCCACAAGCACATGTTCTCTCAACTTCTCCTGGCCAGAAACCACAGAGTTTGTCCTTTCTTCCTCTCCTCTCCCTCATGCAAACTCCTGGTGGATTCTGGATGCTCTATTTCACCATATATATCTACAAATCAGCCACCTCTTACTCTCAGGCTGCATTCTCCCACAGACTTCTAACTGGCCTTGGTGCTTCCGTCCTTGTCTACTGCCTTCCCTGGCTGCAGTCATATATATATATATATATATATATATATATATATATATATATATATATATATATATATATATATTTTTTTTTACTTAAAAAAATAGAAATCAGATTATATTTCCCAAACTCTCCGTGTGCTTGCCATCCTACTGAAAATAAAATCCGAAGTTGTTCATGTGCTCACCTCTAACCACTCTCTTCTTTAGCAGACATTGCTAATGCCCCACTCACATCCATTGGTGTGTCCATTGGTGTGTCTCTGCACTCTTCTTTAGGGCCTGTCTTGCATCTGCCTGGCAAAATTTTTATGCCTTTATGGTTCCTGAAGTGATCTGTATCAGTGAGGTAGAACATAGATAAATCTACCTTAACCTCTAACAGGGCATGTCTGAAGCATGTGCCATACATTTCATTTCCCAGGGGCCTCCAGTAAGATTGATCTTGTCTCCCCATAGTAGCAACCTGTGGCGGTTTGAATAAGAATGGCTCCATAAACTCATATATTGGAATGCTTAGGGAGTGGCATTAGGAGGTATGACCTCGTTGGAGGAGATGTGACCTTCTTGGAGAAAGTGTGTCACTGGGGATGGGCTTTGAGGTTTCAGAAGCTCAAGTCAGGCCCAGTGGCTCATTCTCTATTCCTGCTGCCTGAGGATCTGGATGTAGAACTCTAAGCTACTTCTCCAGCACCATGTCTGCCTGCACACTGCCATGCTTCCTGTCATGACAATAATGGACTAAACCTCTGAACTGTAAGCTAGCTCCAATTAAATGCTTTCCTTAATAAGAGTTTCTGTGGTCATGGTACCTCTTCACAACAATAAAAGCTCCAAGACACAACCCATTTATTCATATCCCGTCTATTAATTTTCCTTCCTTCACTCTCTAATTCTCCCATTCTGCCTTAGTGTTCCCTACAATGATCTCCAGCATAAACCACAGATACCAAAAGCTTCATTTCACGAGCCGTCTGAACTAAGCTACCCTAGTGACTACAGCCATACAACTTCCAGTTCCTAGAAGACATATCAGCTCTGCCTTAAAGTCTTTGTATCTTCCATTCTTTGAGCCTGCAATTCACTGCCACTGGAGCCCTCCCGATCTCTGTCCAAACCCTGTCTTCTCTGGTGTCCGTACACAGTGCCACCCTCTGCCTCCATACAGCCTTTGCATGTTGATCTGTTTATTTGTTGACTCTCTCTCCCCAGGAACAGTTAAGTTTTATGAGAAGGGCTCAGCATGTTCTGTTCTGTCTTATGCACTGCAGCTTTCTCCCCAGGAATGGTTCCTGGCACACTTTGGGTGGTAGTCAATATTTCTTGAGTGAACAGACACAGACAGAGACTGGGGAGGGATAAAAGGAACACAGCTTTGTTGCCAAAGCCCAAAAACATGCAGTGTGACTTTAACGACCTTCAGGGGTGATTGCCCAAACTCTACGAGACAGAAATGTTACCACTACAGAAAGAAGATCCAGGAACACACTCGGTTTCCGATTTTCTATAAAAGAATTGGGAGGTTTCCCCAATGAAAATGAGGAAGACAATTTCAATCTGTGATTCTTGGCTTTTGTGTTACAAGCAGTATTCTGAAATGTTTTAAGTTGCAATTTATTTACTTATATGTATGTGCACGTGTGTGTGTGTGTGTGTGTGTGTGTGTGTGTGTGTGTGTGTGTGTGTATGGATATAGGCATGTGGGTCCCATTGCATATATGTGGTTACAGAACAACATGAAGAAGTTAGTTCTCTCTTTCTAATATATGGGTCCTGGGCATTGAACTCAGGTCATTGGGCTTGGTGGCAAATAACCTTTAACTGCTGAATCATCTTGCCAGTCTATATGATGTATTTTAAATCTTAATCATAATACATAGTTCGCAAAATTCTTTTGCTTTGCATAGCTCTATTTTGTGAAATAAAAATAATCATGCTATCAAGTAGTTTAGTGTGTGTGTGTGTGTATGTGTGTGTGTGTGTGTATGTGTGTGTGTGTGTGTGTGTGTGCGCGCACACGAGCGCACATGGCCTAAGAACAGGATGCATTCAGATAGCATTTGATAAGTGCAAGCCTGCAGGTTGATACCCATGAATAAAACTACTAAATGTGGGCAGCAGTGCCGAACTCTGTTCTGTGAGGTTTACGAGGCTGGCCTGCGCACTTTTCTTTGTGTCTCTTGTTTTTCTTGGCACTTCATCCCTGCTGGTGGTGATCCAGACCTCACCTCCATTTCTGTTCATCCTTCAAGTCATGTCTTCAATGTCTCTCTGCCTGACCACCACCTAAGGAGGGTAGCCCCTCGCCTGTCCCCTTTCTATGTGACACTTGGCCCTGTCTGGAGTCACCTGTTTGTTTTTCTCTACCATTTACTCGCCATTACCTGCCTTCGTGGAGTGTAACCCCTGGAGCGTAGGCCATGTCCGTCTGTCACAACTGTATGCCTAGTACCAACCGCGTAATATACATCCCATAATACACTGTAGGTACGGTTAAAAGAAAGCAGGCAGGCAGGCAGGCAGGGTGACAAGATCTGGGTGGCCACAAACTCAAGGCCGACGACCAGCCACACTCAGGATGTAGCCTCTCAACTCCTGTGCTAGGTCCTTCCCGCAGCTCTGCTCTTCCTCACCATGTTGACTGCCTTCCTAATAGACAGGGTCATCCAAGACGGTGGGAAGAGGAAAAGAAAAATGGGGCACAGGAGGGCAGAATGGAGCAGGCAGGCTCTTTTAGCAACCACTATTCCTTATTTCCTGCCAGAGTATTGGCACCTTTAAAAGCCTTGGCTGTCTTCTCCAACTTCCCCACTCAATCACAAACCACAGCGCCTAGAAAAAAGTAAAGGGGAAAAAATCAATGTGCTAAATCTCTGCTGGGCTCAGTGGCAACTTCCCATAGCTTCCCTCAGCTGACGACAGAACAGTTTTCCAGCTCTGCCTCCAAACTGAACTTCACATGTTAAGATATATGCCCTTGCCTATACCTGGCCCCTCCCAAGCCTGGAGAAGACCAGGAGAAGGACCCTAACGGTCACTGCTCCTCTCTCCTCCTCTGCTGTCTGCTGTCCATGTCTTCCCCACTCTGCCTTCTCTGGCTCACTTCCCCAGCCAGCGATCTAGACAGTCTCCCATTTGCAATTCTCCTTTACCCACCCTCTCTTTTAGATGTGCAAGAGAGATTTGAGTTATTCTGCACGTAGATAGCTGGAGTGAGAAGAGGACTTCATTAACATGACTTGTTTTTCATTTCTCCATTAAACCCTATTCTCTTTAGCTCTCCTCCAGGATTGAGCTGTGGCATTTACTGTCCCAAGGAAGAGGGAGGTGGGAACCCTGTAGGTTAAAGAGACAACTGATGACCTTTGGGGTCAACCCTCATCTGCCTGACTGCTTAATCAGGTGCAGGAAAGCCTCACGTGCCTGTATCCCTGCTGGTGGAATGTTTGATCCTCTGAATGTATCTATACATTGGTACCTACGCTTCGGTACCCGTGAATGTGTTACATCTCATGGAAAAGGTAACTTCAGGCAGCTGATGGAAGTAAATTTTACCTAAGTAAGGTAGGAAGATTACTTTGAATTTCCCAGGCAGGCTCAGGATAGACACAAAGAATCTTAATCAGGAGAGAGCGAGAGCCACGAGAAGCTCGGAGTGATGTAATGTGGGGATGCACCTCCTTTACTCATTTGGAATCTGTCAGTCAAAGATTGTGGATAGCCTCTAGAAGGGAAACAGTTAAAGAAAAAGATTCTTTCTTAATTTCCAGAAAGAACATAGACTTGCTGATACCTTGAGTTTACTCTGGGGAACTAGTTGCCATTTCTAAACTGTAGAACTATGAGAAAATACATTTTATTGTTGTTCACTACATGGGAATCAGTTGTAGCAATAATAGCAAGTTAATTCAGCTAAATCCTTACAAGTTGGATCACTATGCATACACAGGTCCACCTTGTCTAGATTATGTTAACTTTTCTACCTCTGTGACAAAATGCCCAGGATAATCAGCTGACCAGGATGATGGGTTTATTTATGTTTATTGATTCAGTGGTCTCAATCTGTGATCACTTGGTCCTCTTGTTTTGGGCCTGTAGTGGTACACATATCCTGGCAGATGCAAATGGCAAGGAAGGCCTATCCACCACATTGAAAGTAGAAAGCAAAGACTAGGGAAAGAGAAAGGAGAGCAGGCATATTTTACATGCCCACACTTCTAGAACTTGGAGGACTTGGGAAGGAGGGTTACAAGTTCAAACCCAGCTTGAGCTACATACCCCACCCAACTAACCTTCAAAAGGGAAGGGACACAATATCTCCTTTATGGGGATAGTTCCCAGTGACCTAACTTTTTTCTAATAGTTCCCATCTATGAACAGTTTCATTACATCCCAGTAGTGTTGTGGACTAGCAACGAAGCCTTTAGCACATGGGCCTTTGAGGACACTTACCCAAGCTACAGCCAAGCACTGATCCTGTGAAACACATTTGTATCATGAGTATACCAGCTCTACTCACTAGCAATATCTGAATGTTCTGGTTCTGTCTCCTCGTTCAGTGCTTGGAATCACTTGGTCCTTTTAATTATAGCCCATGGTACCTCATTTCTACTGCAGTATGCATTCTTCCAGTTACCTGGGAAGTCAAGTGCTTTCTCCCATGATTTTTGGCCCTTTGGAGCTATTCTTTTGTAAAGTGCCTCTTCAAATCTCTTGCCAAATTAAACCTGAGACTGAGAAAGGAGGATTCTGCAGTGTGTGTGTGTGTGTAGTCTCTATCTCCCATTCCTACTACAGAGCTTCTAGAATCCCTTTAATCTGGATAGTGGCAAAATAGGATCTAATACTTGGTCATTAGACATAGAGCTTCTATCTTACTGGAATTTGGGAGATGACAGGAGCATCTTTTGTTCAAATGAGGAGGCTCCTGTTGAGCTCTTAGATGCCAATCACCACTAAGGTGGCTAAGATGAAGCCACATTTAGCAGATTGAACTTGCAGTCCTAACCTCCATCTTCCAGGAAGGGAAGGAACTAGATGTTGGGTTAACAACCAGCCATCCCCATATGATGAAGCCTCTGTAAAAGTCCCTGGAAAACAGAGTCGTGGTGACTTTTGGTTAGTGAGCACATCTGCACGTGATGGGGGTGATGCCCCTCAACTCCACAGAGACACAAGCTTCCAGGCTTGAAGTCACTCCAGGCCTCACCCCTCTGCCTTTTCGTCTGACTGTTCATCTAGACCAGTGGTGCTCAATCTTCCTAATGCTGTGACCCTTGGAATATAGTTCCTCATGTTGTGGTGACCCCCAATGTGGGGCGTTTACCCACCAACCCCACAGCTCCCCAGAGTTTTCTTGAGTGTGAGCAGCAGGAAATATTAGATAGAAGGATTTAGATTGTGGAGATAAACAGATCGAAAATAAAGGACAGCCTCAAGAGGGCCTGGAAACTTTTCCAACAGCCCTGACTGTCTCTGCCTCAGGGTATTTATAGAGACGCCAAGGGGTGGAGCAAAAGACCTCCCCCGTCAGCACAGCCAAGTGCAGACCATCTCAGACACCTGCACTCAGGCCCGTGGTCCTAATCATTCTCTATGCGGACCTGCCGGGTAAAGCCACGAGGAGCCTGAAAACGGGCTCCCACACCCCAACCATAAAATTACTTTGTTGCTATTTCAGAACTGTAACTTTGCTACTGTTATGAATTATGATGTAAATATCTGATATGCAGAATATTTGCTATGCAACCCCCAAAGGGGCTATGACCCATAGGTTGAAAATCGCTGATCTATACCCTTTACAACATTTGTTATGATAATCCAGTAAGGTCAAGGGTTCCCCTGAGTTCTGTGAGCCATTGCAACAAATTGTGGAACATGGGAAGGGAGGATGTGAGAAGCCCTGATTTGTAGATAACTTAGATGGAAGTGGGTAGCCTGGGCCCCACTACTTGTGAGTGGCATCTGAGTCAGGGCAATCTAGTTAGATTGAGCCCTTAACCTGTTGAGTCTGAGCCAACTCCAGGGGGAGAGTGTCAGTGCTCCTTTCTGTGGAAAACCCACACATTTGGCATCAGACATGTTGAATATAGAAGCAAAACCAACATTTTCCTAGTACCATGTGATTTCTTTGTGCTGTTGTGGTAAAGGAGGTATAGGATTTAGGATGCAACTCTCTCATTAACTATTCATAAAATCCTCTGCTTTCTCAAGTCACAAAATTAGGAATTTCTTTAATATTGTATGAGGACTTTTTTCTTTTCTTATTCTTCTTAAAACTGTAGAGCAAACAGAAGTAGAATCTTGCTTGAATATCATAGTAGAATTACCTTAACAATCTCACCAGATAAAACACACACACACACACACACACACACACACACACACACACATACATGCACACCATATATACTCAGAGTTACAAACATGTATGGGGTATGAAACACAGCCACTTGGAAATACATCTTGACGAAGTAGTCATAAACACCAACAGGCCATTAGGACATTATTTATAGATTAATAATCTCTGCATGAGACTATTTCATTCAGAGGCTCTGTGATGAGTGTATTAGGACTAGCTTGTGCATTCGATGTTAAGATGGAAACACTCTGTTCTTCAGTTGATATAGCTCCTAAAATAAATCATTCATACAGTTAGTGACATGCACAATCCATTCCAGCACACTCCGCTCCATGTTAGAAGAAGCTTTTATTTAATTTAAGAATTTTCATTATTGTGTACTTTTATTGTGCACTGTTCAGTTCTGAGTCTTGGGCAATTGTTATAATAAGGTTACTAGTCAGAGGCTGCAGAGAAAACAGCAATTCAATAATTAAAAGGCAACCAAGAATGCAGTCTGTCAAGCAGTAAAGAAACAATCAGATCTCAAAGTGCAGGAAGATGGGCTGAAAGCCAAAACCATTAAAGCAAAATACGGCTATCTCCAGTGGTGAATCCACAAGGGACTCCGGTGAGACATGGGGGCCCGGGAGATCATCAGACTGAGAGCATGAGGCAGAGTAACCCTGGTTCTCATCTGCCCACCACTCCTAAATATTTCTCCCAGAATCCCACATTTTAAGGAGAGAAGGGTTTATTTAGAGCCACAGTTTCAGAGGAATCAGTGCTAGAGCAACTACATCTGCAGAGGTGGCAGCGTGCAGTAAAGGCTTGTATATACGGCCCAGGCCAGAGAGCAGAGAAATGCCAGAACTCAAGATAAGCATAACCTTCAAGGCCAGCTCCTCATGACCTATTTCTGCCATCCAGGCCACACATGTTCCACACCTGAATAAAAGGTGACAGCTTCTCCAAGGAGTGCCACCATCTGGGGACATTTCACATTTAAACCATACAGTCCCATGTGTCTTCATTAAAGTTTCTATTGTTGTGAAGAGACACCATGACCATGGCAACCCTTATTAAGGAAAACATTTAACTGGGCGGCTTATAGTTCAAAGGTTCAGTCCTTTATCATCATGGTGGGACATGGTGGTGTGCAGGCAGACATGGTGCTGGAGAAGTAACTGAGAATCCCACATTTTAATTCATGGGCAACAAGACGTGGTCTGTCTCACTGGGCAAGGCTTGAGCATATATGAGACCTCAAGCTTGCCTCCACAGTGACACACTTCCTCCAACAAAGCCACACCTTCTAATAGGGCCACTCCCTTTGGGGGGCCATTTTCTTTCAAACCACCACATTCCACTCCATGACCCCCAAAGGCTTGTAGCCATATCATAATGCAAAAATGCATTCAGTACAACTTCAAAAATTCCCCATAGTCTCATATAAATAACAGTCTCAAAGTTATTTAAAAGTCTTAAGTTCAAAGTCTCTTCTAAGATTCATGCAATCTCTTAACTGTAATCCCCTGTAAAATCAAAATCAAAAAGCAGATCACATACTTCCAAGATATAATGGCACAGGAAATACATTACCATTCCAAAATGTAGGGAAGGGAGCATAGTGAGGAAATACTGGACCAAAGCAAGACTGAAAACCAGGTGGGCAAACTATAAACTCTGTATCTCCATGTCTAATGTCGAAACACTCTTCAGAGCTCCAACTCTTTTCAGCTTTGTTGACTGCAACACACTTATTTCTCTTGGGCTGGTTCTGCTCCCTGCTAGCAGCTTTCCTTGGCAGGTATCCCATGGCTCTGGCATCTCCAGCATCTTGGGGTCTCCAAGGTAATCCAGGCTTCAACTCCACAGCTTCACACAATGGCCTCTCTAGGCCTCCAATCAGGGACACCCCTGCCACATGCCTGGTCACAGTGGCTTTCCTTACTCACAGAGGTAAATTCTATAACGTCTTTCATCTATCCTTAACTCTAAAGCCAGAACCACATGGCTGAAGTTGCCAAGTTCTGCTGCTTGCTGGGACTAGAACATGACCTCCTATTCAATTACATCTTCACCAGCTTCCTGTTTTCTATGCTTTTCTTCGTTGTCTAAGCTTGGCTGTCCTTGAACTTGCTCTGTAGACTACACTGGCCTCAAATTTAGAGATCTGCCAGCCTCTGCCTTCCAGTGCTGGGATTAAAGGTATGCACCACCACACCCTGCTTTAAGCTTTTCTTTAATTCCTTTTTACAAGTTGGAAACTTAGCTGGGTGGGATCTTGCTCTGAGGTTACTGCTCCTTTTTATTCCATTTCTTGATCTGTTTATCTCCTAGAATACAGAACTTAGCTCCATCTCACTTCCTGGTGCTCTTTTTCTCCTGAAATTATACATTTTTTTATTTTTCCTTGCTCAGCTTGCTCCTTTTCATTATAATCTGTATAACAGTGATCAGTAATAACCACACAACAGAGTCAATACTAGGCTGTTATAAGATTTCCTCTGCCAATGGAGTTAATCCAAATCTCTTCACTTTAGCCTCAGGCAGACTCTTTGAACAAGGGCAAAAAGAAACCACTCTCTTCACCAAAATATCACAAGAATGGTCTCTAGGCCACATATTAATATTCTTCTCCTCTGAAACCTGTTGAGCTAGCACCCCACAGGTAAAACAGCTCAGCACCACTGTCTTCCATGCTCCTACTAGTATGGCCCATTAAACAGTGCTTGAAACATTCCACTGCAGTCACTTTCAGGAGAGTGTAGAAGAATGAGGCAAGGGATGCAGAAGCTTCATCATGCTCAATAGATACCCCTGCCTGTAGGTGATATCCTATTCAGATAACACAGTCCCAGAAGGAGATTCATTGACAGCTGACATCATCAACCCTGCTACAGGGGACATTACAGTCAACATGAATTTAGTGGATGGCCTATCTGGTGATTTCTCCTCCCCTGAGCCACCTCTGAATGGGAAACCCATAGGGTTTCTGAACATGGGCTTCTCCACAGAAGAGAAATCCACAGGGCCAGACATGCCCAGTGACCAGCCTCAGGTTGCACCCACAACCTCTGGATCCAGACCACTCAGGGGCTGAAAGCTGATGAGGAAGCGAATTTCCCATGCACTCAGAGCACTGTGCTACTGCTGCCTGCCCAAGTGGGCAAACTGAAATGGCCTGGTAGAATTCTACCCCTGTAAGGAGTGCCTGCCTCAGCAGGAGCCAGGACAGAACTTCCAATTGCTGTGTCCCTGCAACCCAGGGCAACAAGCTCCTGATCCATCCTCCAGTTATTGGTTCTGGGCTGCCAGTTCGCTTCTCCTTTAGCTTACTCCTACCCCAGCACTGCTTGCCAGATGCAGAGCTGGACATAGGGCACAGCTACCCACTGAGGCTCTACCACCCCAGCTTCCATGGTGCTTTTAGGACCACGAGACACAGTGTCTGAAACAGCTACCTCAGCAACCAGAAATGACTTGCATGCATACCTCATGCTGATCATCATCTTCCTCACTTTATCTTCTCCAACTTACTTTGTGATTGTCTCTTGGAAAAAATTGCAAGAACTGTCTTCCTTCATCTAGGGCTCCCATGTTTCCCACCAACTCACGATCCAACCTCCTTGCATAATTTTTCCCATCCCGCAAAAACGATTTACGTTTCGTTTACTGTATTTAATATTGTTCTGCTCCAATGTGGTGAGGGCACCTTCCATATACGATGCAGCTCTCTTACTCATAGAGGTCTCCCTACAGGACAGGGAATCCGGGAGCCTCATCTGTGTGCTGATGATGCTCCCGATAACATTTCTGAAAATGTTCAGAATCGACATGCCAGGAGCCTTGCAACATGGTGTGAGAGGAGCTAACTTTACTTGTCCAAAGGACATTTTTTGGGGGGGTGGGGGGGCTTGCAGATGACCCAAGTTGGACAACTCACAGCTGTCTCATAAGATACATCTGCTAGCTGGGCAGTGGTGGCGCACGCCTTTAGTCTCAGCGCTCGGGAGGCAGAGGCAGGCGGATCTTTGTGAGTTTGAGGCCAGTCTGGTCCACAGAGAGAGATCCAGGAAAGGCGCAAAGCTACACAGAGAAACCTTGTCTCAAAAAACCAAGAAAAAAAAAAAGATGTATCTGCCAAAGAGCGGGAAGTGGGGCTGAGGCCATCACCAACAGCACCACTGTGCCACACATCATCATGCACAGTCTGAAAATCCTTCAGAGCCTCAAGAAATGAGTTAGCACCACTTTGAATCTGATTGAGAGGAGGTGAAAGTGCAAGAGTGGAGTTTATGATGCTGTCTAAACCTCACAGTAGTCTACGAATGTAGCTGAAAGTTTGTTGTTGTTTTTGTTGTTGTTATTGTTGTTCTTACATACCTACAAGAAATACGGTTTTATTTGTATACCTTAGAAATATTCAAGTGTGTTTAGTTAAATAGAGAAAGTAGCACATACATGATTTTCCCCCTATTGTTAATATTTCATGTAAATATTTGGATACTCAGATGGAGCTATGAAAGACTAACATGGAAAATAAAAAGCTAAATGAATAGCCTGTTTGCTAAAAAAAAAAAAAAAAGAAAGAAAAAAGAAAGAAAGAAAAAGAAAATTCTATTGCTTTCCTAACCCAAACTCCCAAAGTTCATATTATTCCAAACAAAAACATGGTCACAGCAATACCCCAGTCTCTGTCTTCACTAAGGCAATTGTTGTGAAGAAACACCATGACAACAGCAACTCTTACAAAGGAAAACATTTAATTGGGTGGCTTACAGTTCAGAGGTTCAGCCCATTATCATCATGGTGGGACATGGCAGCATGCAGGCAGACATGGTGCTGGAGAAGGAGCTGATAGTCCTACATTTTGACTCCCAGGCAACAGGAAGTAATCTGTCTCACTGAGTGTGATTTGAACACCTATGAGACCTCAAAGCCTGCCTCCACAGTGACACACTTCTCCAACAAGGCCACGCCTACTCCACAGGGCCACTCCTCCTAATAGTGCCACTCCCTTTGTGGGCCATCCTCTTTCACATCACCACACTGTGTATACTTACTGTGACATGCATACATTCCGTCTCTTATCTTTCATGTAAGTAAAAGTGGGGCCTCAAATCAAGCAAGTGATCTCAGCTTTGGACACCAAAGCCAAGGGAGTGTCTGCTTAGGGTGAGTCAGGGATGGCAGTGTGGGGGCTTCCCAACATTTGTTCACACTGGAGACAGGCCACCAGAATGAGGACAGGTCCTGTGATCTCTTCTCGCCAGCTCTACCTCTCATGTTCACTCTCTTCCCTATCTTCCACACGGCTTCCCATGCTCAGGAAAAGTACGTTCTTATGACAAGACCCAACCTTTTCTAAATATTCTCAGGAATCGCCCATTACTCTCTGCTCCCATCAATCTATTTAGTTTCTCAGGTTACCTCCTACGGGCTTTGGTAAGTTCCCATCTAGCCACACACACCTTGCTGCACCCCACTCAGTCCTCTTAACAGTCTCCAAAGCCAGCGTGGTCTTATTTTACAATCCTGATTCGTGTCATTCTGAGTGTCAAATGGCTTCTCATCAGTCCAACCTCTGTAGCAGAGGCCGAGGACCCACCTAAACCAGCCTCTCCCTGAATCTCCTCCTCCTTGCTCTCTCACCTCTATCTTTCAGATCCAAAACATGTGTTATCCCTTTCCAGCTCAGGGCTTTCACACTCACTGCTCCCTCTAGGCTTGGAGGCTTTCTACCCAGCCCTGATCATTTTACCTAGCCAGCAGTTCCAATCTTTCAGGTCTCCACATAAGCATAGCTTCCTCAGACCAGCTCTTCAATAATCTCAGCTCATGTCTGTCCATGCTAATAACACTTGTTCTCAGATACAATGTATTTGTCCCTCCCAGTAATTGTCACAATTGTTAACAATTTTAACTTTTTCAGAGTGCCTATTATGTGGCCAGTACTAAATATACACTGATGAACAAGATCAGGTGATACCCCATCCCCAAAAATCTTACAACTTGGGTAAGATGGAGGGGCCCCTGGGGCAGGCATTATGTAAGAAACTAAGAGGGTCTGGGGATGTAGCTCAGGTGAAAGAGCTTGCTTAGCATGCACAAAAACGTGGGTTCTGCCCCCAGCATTTCACATAAACCGGCATCGTGGTAAACCTCAATAATCCCACCTCTCAGAAAGTGGAGACAAGGGGATCAGAAGCTCAAGGTCATCCTTGACTACATAACAAGTTAAGAGGCCAGTATGGGGAATGTTTAACGTGTCTCAAAAAAGGAAGTAAGGAAGTAGGGATGGAAGGAAGGAAGGAAGGGAGGGAGGGAGGGAGGAAGGAAGGGAGGAAAAGAAAGAAACTAATTCATGAATGTTTAACTGCAAACTGTAGTCAGTGCGAGGCAGAGACTCCAAACAAGACTGGGGAGTGGCGGTGTGACTTCTGCAAGGCGACTTCCCATTAAGCCCCGAGGCTGAGGAGAAGCTATCCATGGAAATGCCTCTGCACAGGAGATACTCCCTGCCTCCAGCAGGCAACTGGGTGGAAGGGAGTCTGGCAGGGGGGGAAAAGAGCCAGGAGGACCGGGTAGCGGGAAGCCGGAGGAAGAGAACACAGCACCCAGTAGGAGAGCAGCCCCAGTAAGAATCTCAGAGATGGTTCGAAGGGCATGGAGTGATGTTTTCAATATTTCAGACAGCATAGCAAAGACACACCTGCTGTTGGGTGGTGAATGGACACCATGGAGGCAAATGTGAGGCGGGATCACATGGAGGCTATTTCCAATGAAGTCTCCCAAGGGGATTGAAATGCCTGTGTTGTTATGGTCGCACTAGATGTAGGGGAGACACTGAATAGAGGAACTCCCAGAGACTATTTTTTCCAGGTTTTGTTTGTGTGTGTGGGAGGGGTGTTTTACCTGCACATATGTATGTGAACTATGTGTGTGCCAGATGTCCATGGAAGCCAGAGAGGGCATCACATTACCTGGAACTAGAGTTATGACAGTTGTGAGCTGCCACGTGGGTGCTGGGAATTGAACCCAGATCCTCTGGAAGAGCAGCCAGTGCTCTTAACTACTGAGCTGTTTCTGTAGTCCCCAGAGACTGTTTTTTGAACAGCATAGGAGACACATGAGAAGTCTTGTATGAGACGTTCACATCCAAGTCCAAGTAAACACACACAGCATAGATAACAGGGCCTGGGAATATTAGAAAGTTCACCTGACCTCAGGTTTAATCTCTAAGTCAGCACATAAGGCCAAAGCGCAAACATTTAGAAAAGGTCCATGCAAATCCCCAGAGCTTTGCACCATGGTCCATAGAGACTCAAACATGAGAAGTTAGGTTGCTTTCCTCCTTGCTCTGTGGCCACTAATTCCATACATTCCCCTGTCCAACAGCATTATCCCCAGAACAAAGGAGGACAGATTCTGGTTTATGGACATAGAAGGTGAATACAGAAAAAGTAAGATCTATTTTCTTTGCTAAGTGAGTTGGACTGAACTACTGTTTGCTTAGCATAGCTTTACTGTACAGGCTATCAGTAAATGGTTCTTAACCATGGGGATTGAGCGGGTCTTTAGGGTGAGCATCTGGTAGGATGAGAATGGTGTTTGTCCAACCACAATGGCATGGCTAAGACAGTAGGAACTCCTTTTCAAGTTCTACTGGTTAGAAAGGCGAAGCCAAGGTTTCAGCAGGGCCATGCCGCCTCCTAGCTTCCTTGGCCTTTCTTGGTTTGTAGAAATATCACTTCAGTGCCTGCTTCCTCATGACAAGGCATCCTCTCCTTACATGTCTGTGTCTCCATGTGCCCATGTCAGCTTGTGTATTGTGGTCATTTCAATGAGAAATCCCCCTATAGGCTCAACTTGGACCCTAACTGCTGGTGCTGTTTGCTAGACAGTCTATCTTTATCAATTTTATATTTACCATAATTTGGGGCAGAAAATACTGAGCACACCCATCTGTCAACGCAACAGTTCCCCTATTGGTAACTTCTCGCATCAGTTTGTTCTAATTGCCAGCCAGTGTTAACACTTTGGTTGCCTAAAGCCCACAAAAGGGTTCATTCCTTGTACTGAACCTTCCATAGGTTCTGATAAATCTGTAGCAAACAGAATAGTTTCACTGTCCTTCTGTAGAAATCCCTGGTGTTCCGCTTCTCTCCTCTTCCTACACCTGAAACTCAGTAACCCTGGTCATTTTACCATCCCGATCCATAGCTTTCCTTTTCCAGAATGCCAAGTAGTTACAATGATGCAAAATGTTGCCTTTTCAGATTGGCTTCTACACTTAGCGATGTTCCCCCTTACCTCTTCACTGAAAGAATGATAGCCCAGCCCCCACAGAGTCCGTGTGTGTGTGTGTGTGTGTGTGTGTGTGTGTGTGTGTGTGTGTGTGTGTGTGTGTGTGTGTGTGTGTGTGTGTGTAGGTGCCCATGTACCTGCAGGGGTCAGAAGTGAATGCTGGATATCTTCTATCACTCTCCACCTTACTTTCTGAGTCAGCATTTCTCACTGAACCTGGAACTCACTGACTCAGCAAGACTAGCTGGCCATCAAGCTCCTGTCTCCACCTCCCCAGCACTAGAATTACAGGTGCACATCACTGCGGTTGGTTTTTTTTTTTTTTTAACATGGGTTCTAGGGACCCAAACTCAGATCCTCATGCTTGCATGGTGTGCTGGGTAGTTTTATGTCAATTTGTAGTCATTTGAGAGAAGGGGACTTCAACTGAGAAAACGCCTCCATAAGATCATGTTATAACAAGAAACTCCAAGCCTGTGGAGCATTTTCTTAATTAGTAATTAATGGGGGAAGTTCCAGCTTATCATGAGTGTGCCACCCCTGGGCTAGTGGTCTTTCCTGGGTTTTATAAGAAAGTAGGCTGAGGGCTGGAAAGATGGCTCAGCAGTTACAATTCCCAGCACCCACATGGTAGTTCACAACTGTCTGTAATTCCAGTTTTAGGGAGATCTGATACCCTCACACAGACATACATGTAGGAAAAACACCAACACACATAAAATAAGAAGAAATGAATCATTAAAAATACTAAAGAGAGAGAGGGAGGGAGGGAGAAATGGAGGGCAGAAAGAAAGAAAGGAAGGAAGGAAGGAAGGAAGGAAGGAAGGAAGGAAGAAAGAAAACTCTGGAAAGCAAACTCCACTATGGCCTCTGCCTTTGCTCCTGCCTCCAGGTTCCCACTCTGACTTCCCTCGATGATGAACTGTGATGTGGAAGTTGCTTTTGTCATGGTGTTTTATCACAGCAATAGTAACATAACTAAGACACATGGCAAGCACTTTACTGACTGAGCCATCTCCTCAACCCTAATCCATTTTGTTGTGTTGCTGAATAATATTTCAATTTAGAAATGCATTCCCAAATTATTTTACTTGAAAAAAGTGACCAATTCTTTCTTGCCTTAGAATTAAATTAAATGTCCAAGAACTGCATCAAAGAGAAAAAGAGGGTAAGGGGAGGTTTAGTGTGAACAAATGAACAGAGAGATCATAAGACTTCCTGCAGATAATGCATATTGGCAGAGAATGGACTATGGATGCAGATGGTTTGTATTGGTAGAGGATGGATTGTGGATGCAGGTAGTGTGTATTGGGAAAGGATAGATTGTGGATGCAGATAGTGTGTCTTGGTAGAGGATGGATTGTGGATGCAGATAGTATGTATTGGCAGAGGATGGATTGTGGATGCAGATAGTGCATATTGGCAGAGGATAGATTGTGGGTGCAGATAGTGTGTATTGGGAAAGGATGGACTGTGGATGCAGATAGTGTGTATTGGCAGAGGATGGACTGTGGATGCAGGTAGTATGTATTGGCAGAGAATGGATTGTGGACTGGCCATGAATACAAGAATCACAACATTTCCCTTATGTTCTCTTCTTGAAGCATAGGTCAGCTTCCAGAAGTCTGTTTCCCAAGTACAGGGCCTGAGCACACCCTTATTCCATGATACCTGAGCCTCCTTCTGATAACAGGTTAAGCAAAAATAAATAAATAAATAACCGAAGACCTAGATTTCTCCGACTAAACTTCTGACTGCATGGATGGCACATAATTCCATGCTATAGATACTCACATTGAGTGAGTGCAGTGACTAGGTCCCCAGACTTGGGGACTGAAGAAAAGAGAGGAGAGCAGAAGAATAGGTCACTAATGATGTTGTAAAGATGTTGGAAATGCTACTGTAAAACTCAAGACCTTTTTACTGGGTGCTGAGCACTTTAGAAGGACTGTTGCACTAGACTCCATCAGACTCAAGCCAAAACTTCCCCTAAGATCCCAGGCAATAAATGAAAGACTAGCCTGACGCTGGTCAACACAGAGGAAAGTACAGTGCAGTTTGTTTTCCAATCACCTGCTACTGCTGGATTGTTAGCGCCACCTCGTGGTATGCTTCTCAATCTGGCTCCTTCACAAAGAGGACTGACTAGGACTCAAACGCCTTCCTTTAAAGCTGCAAGGATTAAAGCCTTCCTCATAAGGTCCAAGATAAGAGACTCTGTGGTAATGAACAAATCAAGAGCTTTAGGATTAAGGTCAGAACATTTTAAGTCACACAACTTAATCTCAGCCATTACATGCACAATTAGTAGCAGGGTTTTATATGTGTACAAATCGTCGTGAAATTTTGGACATTGAGCAATTTTGGACAATGAAGCCAAGATCAAACATTCAATCTGTGCAAGGGCAAGGAAGAGCTGAGAAGTCGAAAAGAGAATCTAACCCAGCATAAGCTTTCATTAAATATCCAAGGCCAAATGCCCAGGCAATGCGACAAGAACCCCAGCTGGGTGAAGTGCCTTTGGCTTTGGCATTACTGCTTCCAAGTAGCCGTTCCTTTTCCGAAATAGTTGTGCTTTATCAAAATTGCTTTGATAGTCTAAGGATGGGTCAGTCAGCTTTTTTCTAGTCTGAACCTGCGGACTATTCTCCCAAAGGCTTGGGTCGGTGTCTCTCATGCAGGAACTAGAATTCTCATAATGTTAAACACACAATAAATATCTATAATGGTGGCTCTCATCTTTATTTCCTGCAAAAATTTATGTCCCCTTATATATTCATTTTTGAAATTATTTTTATTTTACGTGTATGTGTGTGTGCCTGAGTAGATGTATGCTTGCATGCCGATGCCCACAGAGGTCAGAGTGGCAGATGGTTGTGAGCTGTCATATGGGTGTGGGCACCTGAACCCAGGTCCTCCACAAAAGCAGTAAGTGCTCTTAACTCTGAGCCATCTTTCCAGCCCCCTATATATTTTTAATCTTGGTGAGTGACTGCTAATGAATGATAATTATATTAATTGTAGTATTAATAAAGATATTAAAACCCACTTTAACAAACATCTGGCTTGGATTAAAAGGAAAATTTGTATTTATTTGGCTACAGATGCAGACTAGGTGATTTGACATCTACCCGTTTGTTTAATGAGTGTGAAGTTTATACTGATGAAGAAACAAAGACTCAGAAATTTTAAACAACCACCCTTAGGGTTTTACATTAAGCAAAAAAGATGAAAATTAAATCTTTGTTTACTGACTTGAAGTCTACTTGTACTTTTTTTTTTAAGATTTATTTATTATTATGTATACAGCATGTATGACTGCAGGCCAGAAGAGGGCACCAGATCTCATTACAGATGGTTGTGAGCCACCATGTGGTTGCTGGGAATTGAACTCAGGACCTCTGGAAGAGCAGTCAGTACTCTTAACCTCTGAGCCATCTCTCCAGCCCCTACTTGTACTTTTATCATACCACTTCATTCCATTGGGCCCATTGTCCAGAAGTATGTTTTATTCTCAATTTTAGTGATACATACAATACTATGACAGACATTCATTTGCAAATTCATCATGCTCATCTGCATATCAGAATTCTATAGAGTTCTAATGGAAGGCACATATTTAGCTTAGTGGTCCGAAAGCTCATAGAATCACTGCTGCTGCTGGTGGTGCTGCTGGTGGTGGTGGTGCTGCTGCTGGTGGTGGTGCTGGTGGTGGTGGTGGTGGTTGTACTGATGTTGTTGTTGCACTCCTGTAGACATTAGCTTTCCTTTGCAATAGTCCTCTATAAAATATACTGCAAAGAATGTTAGCCTGCAAGGTAGTGTGCTGGGGAAACTCCTGGAGAGATGCAGACTCAGAGAGGTGAAACGTGAACTGAACAGACACCTAGTCTTCTGAAATAGGTCTTGGCCATACTTGCCAAAAATAGTCCAAAGCATAGCTTCATGCCAAATACTTGTTTGTAACCATCCTTACTCAAGAAAGAATTAATAGAAGAGAACAGAATTTCAATGGCTTGGTGCTTGTCGCCAGCACCATCAATGAAGATGTATCATGGGATTTGGAGGTAGACTGAGTAGCCTCTAACTGGAAAATTCAAAAAGGTTATTAAGAGACTTGGAAGAAAGAGTGTCTAAGATTTGGAAGAAATAGTATCTAAGAGAATGTAGGACTCTTTAACCTCAAACATGTCTGTTAATGTTTTCTGTGTCATCCAGCCTGTGCCAATGGACTCAGTATTCCGTGCTGAGTGCTTTCATTAGAATATGGCTTGAATCTTGATACCACAAGTTGGTGGTGGTTTGGTGGAGAAATCTTTAAGAGATAAGGCTGGAATTGAGGTGATTAAATCTGTGTATCTACCCTCGTGAATACAGTACATTAATACTGTCTCTCAGGAGTGAGTCAAGTTTGCATGAATTAGTTCCCATGGAATCGGGTTGTTTTAAAGGGGAGCCTGGTGCTTCCCCCACTTTTTTTGCTTCCTTGCTCACACAAATGCCCTTTCTGCCTGCAGCTCTTTCCTTTCCACTTCTCTGCCATTTGTGATGCAGCCGAGGGGTCCCGTCACAAGATGTTGCTGCTGTTATTTACAAGTTGTTTGGATCTTTGTGCCACTGGAATCGTGTGTGTGTTTGTGTGTGTGTGTGTGTGTGTGTGTGTGTGTGTGTGTGTGTGTGTGTGTGTCCTGGTGGTGGTGCTGCGGACTGAACCTAAGGCATTGTGCTCATATGCTTTTCAACGGGAATATATAATAGATTATGATGCTTTGACTTCCATTCTAGTCCTAAGCCTAGTGTGGGAACCACAGGCAGATGGGGGCATGAACAGCAATTCATAACCATTTCAAAATTAGAAAATATAGATGACTTACTGAACATGAAGAACATCTCTGAACAATGTATTGTTATGCTCACTCTTAATGGTAGAATTCTGAGTACTTTTTAAAATTATATTAAGAAGTAGACAACAATAGCGACTCATAAATTCTACTTGATATTGTCATGGTGAGATATAGAAGTAAAATAGATATGTGTATTCAGATTATTAGTAAAACTGCCTTTCTAACAGGGACTCCTGTGAGAGTGAGAGTATAAAGGGGACTCAGTCATTATCCCAGCTGACTCCATTTTTTCCTCTCTTGTGTGATCTCTGTCTGAGTCATTACTCCTCAGTTATCTCAGGTTCCTTGAACCGTGAGGCTTGTAGACAGATCCCTCGTGATGAGAATGGAATTTGTCCCTCTGGTAACTGCAGACAAAAGACACCAACAGGACTTCATAGAATCAGATTTGAGACAATGATCAGTTAGGGAACAGAATGACCACAGAACTAGGTATAACTTTGTCTCCCTCGTTGCCTTTCCTCTACAGAACCCAATAAGTCTTCTCAGTGATTACAGGGCAGGGCTTAGGATGCTGGTCCCTCCAGGGCAGGGCTTTGGGATGCTGGTCCCTCTAGGGCAGGGCTTAGGATACTGGTCCCTCCAGGGCAGGGCTTTGGGATGCTGGTCCCTCCAGGGCAGGGTTTAGGATGTTGGTCCCTCCAGGGCCGGGCTTAATAACCCCGTCCTTCCTTTTCTTCACAGTATGGCCACACAGAGTAAGTTTATTTCACACTGCAGTACCCCTTGGCTCTAAGCCTACATGTGGTTAATCTGGTTTTCCTGGACCCCTAAGGCCAGGCTTCTGTTCTGTCAGCAGTAACATTTTCATGCAGATGACTTTGATTGTATATGCAAAGAATTCACCCAACAACAAAATCACTATAAATTCTAGTTCAGCTTAGTAATGTTGTAGGGTCCAAAGTAAACATAAAAATGTATTTCTATATTCTAGCAACAAGCAACTAGAAATTTAAATTGAAAACAATAAAACAACACCATTTATAATATTTCTAAAAATAAAAAACCAGGTATACTTAAGGATATGACTTATACCCTTAGACATTGCTGAAATTAATTAAATGACATATACATAAATGGAGATTAATATGATGTTTGGGAATTTAAATACAACATTGTTAAAGGGTTAAGTATCTTTTTTTCCCCAAGCTGTCTCTGCTTCCTTTTGTATCCCTGGCAGTTCCAGGACTCTCTATGTAGATCAGGCTGGCCTTGAACTCACAAAGATCCTCTTGCCTCTGCCTCCCAAATGTTAGGATTAAGGGTTTAAAGTATGTTTAAAATAGATTCAATATGACTTGAACGCAAATCAAGGGTTTGGGGGTAGAAATATAAACGCTGACTCTAAACTTCACATAGAAATTTGAAGAACCTAGAATAGGTGGTAACGTTTTGAAAAGGAATAAAATTTGACAACTTATACTACCCAGTTTTAAGAAAAAAACCTTATTAATCAAAGTAGGGATATAATTAGTAACTTTTCTCATTGCTATGATGAAATACTGAAGCAACATAAAGAAAGGTTTATTTCAAAATTTGAGGGTCCTTCATCATGGTGGGAAAAGCATGGCAGTGAATGACGAAAGAATAGCACACACTGTGAACAGGCAGGAAGCAGAGCGATGAGTGCAGCTAGCTTTCTCCTGTTTCCTTTTTAATTGAATCTGTGATTCTAGCCCAGGAGACAGTGCTGCTCACTTTTAGGATGGGTCTTCCCTCCTCAGTCTAAGGAGATACCCACATAGCCATACCCATATGTGTATCTCCCTGGTAACTCAAAATCCTGTTCATCTGACAAGCAAGACCGACCATGACAAGTATGGTATTGGTGTCAGGATAGACACAGAGACCAATGGAACAAAAGAACGACCCAGAAGTAAATCAGTATATACACTATCTGACAATTTCCCAAGGTAAGTCAGAGGTAGAAGGGATGGTATTTTGTCAAACAGCATAGAAACTGGATGGCCATATGAGAAAACAAAACTAACAAAAACTAGCTGGGGCAGTTTGAATGTAATTAGCCCCCAAAATCTCATAGGAAGTGGCACTATTAGGAGGTGTGGCTGTGTTGGAGTGGGTGTGGCCTTGTTGGAGGAAGTGTGTTACTGTGGGGGTGGGCTTTGAGGTTTCCTATGCTCAGGATACCGCCCAGTGTCTCAGTTGACTTCTTGTTGCCTGTAAGATGTAGGAATCTCAGTTACTACTCTAACACCACGTCAGCCTGCCTATTACTATACTCCCTGTAATGATGATAATGGACTGAACCTTTGAAATTCTAAGCAAGCCATCATAATTAAATGTTTTTTTTTATGAGTTGCTGTGGTCATGGTGTCTCTTCACAGCAAGAGAAACCCTAACTAAGATACTAGCTTAACACAGATGTGAGACCTAAACATAAAAGTGAAAAATCATAAAACTTTTAAAAGGAAATATGGGGAAAATCTTAATATCTTAGGTTAAGCAAAAGATTCTTAAATAGGCCATAAAAACATGCACACAATGAATGAAAAAAATCACTAAGTTATCTTCACTAAACTTTAAAGATCTTATTCTTCTAAAGGTACTATTATCAAAATGAAAAGGCAAAGTATAGACTGGTAAAAATATTTGCAAAACATATGAAGAAGAACTTGAAATCAAGATGTATAAAGAGTTCTTACAATTCAATGAGAAAAAGATTACCGTTTTCAAATGTGAAAAACATTTAAACAGCTGCTTCATCAAGGAAGATCTACTGTAGATAATTATACAAGTCAGGATGTCTTCAGATAAAACAACTGACATAAATGTAGTAATGTGTGTCACAATTTCTAGGAATATGAAATTTCAGGCAGGTTAGAAAATAGGTTGGCCATGTCTTAAAAAGTTAAGTATGCACTTAACTGTACAATCCGGCTACAACTTTATCTACCCAGAATGAAAACACAAACACATGCCCACACAGATGTGTATGCAAACGTTGAATCCACTTTTATTCATGGTAGGAAAAAATTAAATATAACTATCCCTCAACCGTGAATGGATGAACAAATTGTAACAAGTCCACAGGACAGGTGACAACTCACCCATAAAAGGAACACGGCATTGATATGGCACTGTGCTGAGAGAAAGAAGCCAGAAGCAAAACATTAGATGCCGTGGGGCTGCAGTTATAGGCAACTCAGAAAGAGGAAAATGGAATGGGTGGTGACAGGAAATAGACGAGAGGTTGTATGGTGCAGGGCATGGACTGAGAGGTATGCGAAGGTTAACTGGGAAGCGTTAGCACCTGGTGATGATAGAAATATTCTATAACTTCACTGGGAGTGTTTACCTTTACAAAAGTCACCCATCTTACTACGGGTGCATTTGACTGCATGTAAATTATATGCAAAATCAAAATTGAAATGAGGAAAACAAGGATTATAAAGGGTAGATTCTGGTGTATCTCTGTTTGATGTCTTAAGTGGGTTATCTGTTAAAAAGGAAAGACAGTGGGCAAAGGAAACGACCCATGAGCAGATTTCTTGTAGTGCGGGAGAAGTAGGTGCCCTCCAGAGTGTGGGTGGGTGGAAGAGTCATAGAAGGGAGGAGGCTGAATTCTCTTCTGAGCTTGCAGTGGAGGAGAGTGGTGTCAGCCATTAAGTTTAAGTAGCTATGCATGGTCTTTGTATGTGGCACCAGGGGAGGACATTAAGGGTGCTCTTGGCATGTTCACTCATTCAACCTTATCAAGTAGTTATTATATGTACATGAGGAAATGGGTATTTTGCAGGAAAAACAATGTTATCTCTCTTGTATAATTAGAAATGCCATCAAGGAGAGGATGCTAGGTATACAATAAATAATCAAATGATTAAATATGTAATTACAGGTTACTATGAGACCAATCTATAATGAGAAAGATAGAAAAGAGTTAGGAATAAGTTCATTATTTATTTTATATTTAATGACTTTTATGGTGTTGGGGATTGAACCAAGGGTCTTGCACTTGTCTATTGTGCAGGGACATTTCTGTTCTCCAGAGTCCTTTTGTGTTTGCTTTGGCATTGAGCTATACTCTCACCCAGAGGAATCATACATATGCTTGAGAGAGTTTTCTTGGATGAAAATGCTGAGCTGAGCACAGAAGGTCGAATGAAAGTTAGTTGCTAACTAAATGGAATGATGATGTGAAGACCTTGAGGCTAAAAAGAGTTTGGTATGTTATGATATAAATAAAAATAATGACAGAGGGCTGGGGAGGTGGCTCAGTCAGTAAAGTGCTTGTCATTCAAGCATGAGGACCGGACTTCGGATCCTAGCACCCACGTGAAAAATGGGTGGTGTATGCCTGTGACACCAGCACTGGGAAGGAGGACATGGGAGGGACCCTAGGACTTGCTAGCCATCTAATCTACCCAAATTGGTGAGGTCCTGATTCAGTGAGAGACCCTGTATAAAAAAAAAAAAAAAATAAGGTGGGGAGCAGTTGAGGAAGACACCCAACATTGACCTCTGGCCTCTACACATGCGAACACACTTCACACATACATGCAAATACATACAGGGATATACATATACATATGCATATACATATACATGTACAATAGGAAACTAATGGGCAATATTGGAAAAGGTTTGGTCACTAGAGGACTTTATCAGAGTATATCTAAAATTTAATTATATGAAGTTCAAGATTTTCTGTAGCTAGAGTTCTCCTGCCTGGCCCACAGTCAGGATAAATCTCTCTCACCTGCCAGTCCCACAGCCGCTCAGACCCGACCAAGTAAACACGGAGACTTATATTGGTTACAAACTGTATGGCCGTGGCAGGCTTCTTGCTAATTTTCTTACAGCTTAAATTAATCCATTTCTATAAATCTATATCTTGCCACATGGCTCGTGGCTTACCGATATCTTCACATGCTGTTTGTCATCGTGGCGGCTGGCAGTGTCTCTCTGACTCAGCCTTCCACTTCCCAGCTTTATTCTCCTCCTTGTCCTGCCTACACTTCCTGCCTAGCCACTGGCCAATCAGTGATTTATTTATTGACCAATCAGCAACACTTTTGACATACAGAACATCCCACAGCAATTTTCTTTTAATGTCAAAACACTTCTGTAGCCAAATGCAAAGGCAAAAGAAACCAGAAAATATTTGTAAGTCAAAGGGTTGTCGTCCTTACTTCAGAAAGAATGTGCATCAAATTATTATTAGAAACATTAAAATATTGATCTACTACAGCCAAATGATTTTTTTAAAAACAATTTGGTCCTTTGGTCATATAGGTAAGTATAACATGAATCTTAAAAGGTCTTATAACAAAAAACCCAGAGCCAGATATTGGGGTGAAAGCTGAAAGATCAGAGAAGCAGAACAGCCAGCCACTAGCTTACCTCTATGAAATCCTCAGCCTCAAGAGGGTGAGTTCCTGTTTCCTCACACCTTATATACCTTTCTGTGTCCTGGGATTAAAGGCGTGTGTTACCACTGCCTGGTTCTGTTTCTCTCATGTAGCCCAGTGTGGCCTTGAACTCACAGAGATCCAGACAGATCTCTGCCTCCTGAGTGATAGGATTAAAGGTGTGTGCCACCACTACCTGACCTCTGTGTCTAATTTAGTGGCTTGGCTCTGTCCTCTGATCCCCGGATAAGCTTTGTTGGGGTACACAATATATCACCACAGATAAATTTATAGAATTTAATAGGATACATACACATAAAGGGAAAATGTAATAAAATACAAGTAAAAGACATTGGCAAATATTTTATAGACGAGAAAATATGTGTAATCCTATGTTGTTTGGTATGTGGGAACATCTCCCTCTTCCCTGAGACCTTTTGGTTTTCTTAGGCTGGAAACAGAAAGTATTTTAAGTCTGGAACCATTTTTTTGTACCGGTTTTCCCTGTTTTGAGGTTTCTAAAATTTATATTTATTTATGTGTGCATATCTGTGTGAGTCTATGCCACATACAGGCAGGCATTCTCAGAAGCTAGAAGAAGGCATGAGAACTCCTGGAGCTGCAGTTGTAGGTTACACGGGTACTGGGAAGTGAACTCAGGTCCTTTACAAAAGTAACAAGCCTTCTTAATCACTGAGCCATCTCTCTAACTCCTTGAGATTGTCAGATCACTGAGGTGGTGTGGCAGGGGACGTTTTTCTCCTGAAGGAACACAGCTTTCTGTGTTGAAGGGTAAGGTTTCATAGAGTGGCTTAGTGGTAGGTCTCACTTCTCTCTGTCTGTCTCCATAGAAGTCAAGCATTTATCTCTTAGGTCTCCTCAGTGCTGAGACAGAGGTCTGAGCTGGAACCTTCAGCCCCAGCAGCGTATTGTTAGACACATTCCCATTCTGGGATCTTGTCCTGTTTAGTTTCCAGCCCTGTTGGATTTCTTTCTGTCTGGCCAACTTAGTCACGCCCTTTGGATAATTTTGTTTTGTTTTAGCTAGAATTTCTTTATATTGGAGTATAGAGATTTTCAGGTCTATTCCACCATGCCCAAACTGAAATTCTGAATGTATCTTATGGCTAGGTTAGATTGCTGTTGCTCTCTGGTGCCCTCCACCTAAAGAGCTATTCTTATTTTATACAGATGAGAAGATGCAGCAATTTTAATTGCATGATTGCTTATTAGAATGATGTCACAGGATTATTATTTTGACTGAAATGTCAGTTTTCCTAAACAACAGCAAGGCCCAAAGCAAACCAAACCATTAAGAAACTGATGGATGTTATGCTTCTAAAAGGGAAAAACAACCACCAAGTTAAAAACCAAAATAAATGCATTACAGGTAGAATTTTCCCCTTCTTGTTTCAGAATACATAGAAATTGGATTATCTGGGAGCCTGGGCATTGCGGAACAGTACTGTAGACCCTGCTTCATCCTAGGGCTGGTCTTTGTCCATTTAAACTGTCATACAGAACTGGCAGCTGCACTTGCCAGCTGGGGCCCAAGTGAGGTGAGGAAGAGGTGGCACAGGATGACAAGGAGACACATTAAAACAAGGAAAGAGCCCTGGTAGACACAGGTGACAAGGAACTTCACGGAGGGTTCTCTAAAAAATCCCATGCAATGATATGGAAAATATTCTGTCTCCTAGGAAGCCATTGGTTTCTTGAAAGGCCTCATTTACATATTTCCAATCTGGTAGCTGTAGATTCAGTGGATATTAAAGGTCATAATAAGGAAAGGATTTTAAGCATAAATACCACAAGAACATCACTTCGTATTTTTTTTGCAGGAAACACAGAGTCTAAAGAAGTATCTGTGTGCATAAAGTGAGTAAATACACTAAAGTGAATGTTAAAAGAATTTGCTCACATTTTCCATGATAGAAGCACTTACACTGGGGAGCATCTGCTCCCATCACAGAATTCATCTGAGGAGATACAGGAAAGTCTACCAACAGGCAGACACGCCTCCCAACACCTTTTTCCTGGAACTCTTCCCCGGTACTGATAATGCCTCTATGGTAAAGGAGCATAGGCCCAGTCTAAGAACAATCAACATGACTGGAAAATGAATCAAGAACAGTAAAAGGTTAAGCACACATTGCACTGCTGTCTGCCAGCTATTTCTACCATTGATTTTCACTTACTTCCTGCCTTAAAGCCTCTACTTGTCCTATTAAAAACACTGTCCTCACTCTGGCCACCAACAGCCTGTGGTTTATAAGTTGTCAATTGGTGCTCATGGCTCCTGCCTTGGATCTAAACAGAATTCATTATTTTACCTAATAGGATGTGTGGAATTTTGGCAGGATCCAGACACAGACTGACCTCTTGGTTCCATGACATCAATAAGGATCCTGGTTCTTTCTACCTCTTTCTTCTGTCATCTTCTGTGAAGTGGCTCTGCCTCAGGCTGGCTCCCTTCGTGGAAGAGTGATGATGTATCAGTTTCTGACATCATATAGATATGTATGATCCTATAGAGCAAAATGTGGGACCATCTTTTAAAAAATTCTGTTTTATTTTATGTGTATGAGTGCTTGCCTGCTTACACATATGTGCACCATGTGTGTGCCTAGAGACCATGGAGGCCCGAAGAGAGTGTCAGATCCTTAGAACAGGAGTTACCCCTGCCATATCAGTGCTGGGAACTAAACCCAGGTGTGCTTAACCACAGAGACGTCTCTCTAGCTCCAGAGCCATCTTTTTTCTCTTCTCTTCTCTTCTCTTCTCTTCTCTTCTCTTCTCTTCTCCTCTTCTTTCCTTTTCTTTTCTTTTATACATTTCACCCATTTAAAGTTTGTGATTCATAGTTTTAATATAGTCACAGAGCTATGCAGCCACCACCATATCCATACTGAGAACATTTTTCTTTATATCCATATTTAGAACAGTCATTTTTCATTACTGCCCCCCAACATCTAATCCTTTTCCATTCCTACATGTTTTCTAGTTCTGGATGTTTCATGTATGTAGGGTCATACAACATACAGTCTTGCCACTGGCTTATTTCACCTAGCATGATGTTCTTAAAACCGATCATCATAATCTTGTTGAATCCTTCCATGTAAGAATGAACACTCTATTAGGGATCTCTCAGCAGACTTCCCCTCAAGACTCTTCGGACTAAAATGGGCTACATGACTAATTGCTAGTCTAATCAAATGGCCAAAAAGAGGAATTGCTATGGTTACTGCAAGTGAGAGTAAACCAGTGGGGACTGGGTGAAATAATCGCCTGTGACAGTCACAGGTAAGCATGGGACAGGAAGGTGGTGTCCTGAACAGAATTAGGTTCCCATAAGGAATAAGGTTGAGATAAATGGATGCCAGAAAAGGAAGTAAAATGGGAACTATACTTTGATACAACATGGTGGTTATAAATGGAGTTATGAATCAACAGTGTCTTAGGGTTTCTGTTGCTGTGAAGAGACACCATGACTATGGCAACACTTATAAAGGAAAACATTTAATTGGGGCTCACTTACAGCTTCAGAGGTTTAGTGTATTATCTTCATGGTGGGAAGCATGGCAGTGTGCAGTCAGACATGGTGCTGGAGAAGGAGCTGAGAGTTCTACATCTGGATCCTCAGGCAGCAGGAAGAGACCTGGCTTGAGTTTCTGAGACCTCAAAGCCAGTGACACACTCCCTCCAACAAAGCCATACTACTCCAACAAGGCCATACCTCCTAATAGTGCCACACTCTATGGGCCAAATACTCAAACACATGAGTCTATTGCGGTGGGGGTGGGGGGGCATTCCTATTCAAACCACCACAAACAGTGAAAGAAGCTGTGGTTTTGGTTTGTTTATTCTAACGGACTTTCTTTATATCTTCTTTTCACTTAAAACCTTCAAATTCTAGGACAATGAGTTCACCAGGTACTACAAATCCTATGTAAGGAATGGCAAGTATGGTGTGTATGTGTGTGGCAATATTGATTTAAATATTCTCATTCATGAGAAAAATTGAGATATGGAGCCTTTTAAAATCTTGGTTCTTTCTCCCATGGTATAGCCACATACCCCCTCATTCTTTCTTCTCAGAGGTTGTGTATGGGAAGTGTCAGCATTCTTTCACTGTGACAAAATATATCACAAAATTAAGTTTCAGACTAGAGAGTTGGCTCAGTGGTTAAGAACACTTATTGCTCTTGCAGAGCACTGGGGTTTGGTTCCCGGCACTCACACAGTGGCTCACAATCATCCATAATTCCAGTTCTAGGAGATCCTACACCCTCTTCTGACCTCTGCAGGCACAAGGCAAGCATATGGTGCACACATACACACACAGGCAAAACACACACACATAAGATAAATAAATATCTTTTAAAAGGAGAGGCTGAGAAGATGGCTCAATAGTGAAAACACTTGCCTCACAAGTGTGAGGACTCGAATTTGAACACTCAGAAACACACACAAATGCTAGTTTGGTATGGCAGTCCATTATAATCCCAGCCTCTGACGGCAGAGATGGGGTATCTCTGGAGCAAGCTGGCTAGCAAGACTAGCTATGTTGATAAGCTCCAGGTTTGACTGAAAGATCCTGCCTCCACAAATAAGGTGAAAGAAGGAAGGAGGATGATTCCCAGCATTGGCCTTGGGCCTCCATAGGCGTGTATACACCCACCCACACATATGTGAAGCACCCCCAAAACCATGCATACACACATGCACATCACACACACATATGAAAAATGGGGAAAAAAATAAGTTAAAGGAGCAAAGATTTATTTGTATTCACAATTTTAAAGGTTTGGGCCCATAGTCATTTGATATCATTACTCTGGGCCTCTAGCAAGGCAGAACATTGCAGTTGTTGGGGGGCATGCTCATCTCATTGTGACTAGGAAGCAAAGGAACAGGGTAAGGGGTGGGGTTCTAACATGCCCTTCACAGTCACACCCACAATGCTCTACTTCCTCCAGCTAGGTTCTGTCTCCTAAAGTTTTACCATATTCTGATAACATTCTCAGGAGATATTTCAGAGCTAAGCTGCAATTGGGGGGGTACCAATTAGGATGTAAATGTTCCTTATTGAATGATTGTGCTGCTCTTGTCTCAGTTACTTCCCACTCTACTTTTAGAGACCATCTCTCTCTAATACCTTCTGAGCCAAGAGAATGTTATCTCAGGATTGATCTGAACTAACTGGAAGCTACTGGATTTCAACATGGTCTGTGATAGTTTCCTGCTGAAAGACTACACTTCCCAGCTTCCCTTGCTGCCTATAGAAGTCTCTTCTGCCCCTATAAGGGACTACATCCCATCTTCCAAAGATGCCCCCTCGCCATGAATAAACATAGTCTTACCTAAGGTTAGACCGAACTTCTCTTTCTTTCTACCTTCCATCTCTCTACAGCTGACTTTAAATAATCCAACAGTCTGAGATTATTTGCGGGAAGGGGATGCCACAAATACTGAGACAGATGTAAGACTCTTCTGATTCTGGTACTTACTCGATATCTCTAATATTCAATGTCATAGTTCTTCAGTGTCTTCAAGAGAGCTCCAATTGATTTTATAGATAACAAAAGCCCATGCTTTCAATGTGAAGCTCATTTCCACTATATAGAAAGTACCTATATGGCAGTGTGTTAGATATGAAAAGAGATCCTAGTCCCTATGTTTGATAGTGCAAAATGTTCCTTTCCAAAAAATAACAAGCAAGTACTGACTTTTTCTTTGTCCCACCAGTCAGCTCTGTCCTGCCAGCTGGCTCTCAAATAACCACACAGAGATTTATTATTAATTATAAATGATCAGCTGATAGCATAGGCTTGTTACTAACTAGCTCTTACATCTTAAATTAACCCATTTTTATTATCTATGCTCTACCACGTGGTGGTACCTTTTTTTTTTTTCAGCATGGCATGTTCATCTCCTGCTTCCTCTGTGTCTTGCTGGTGACTCCTGTTGACCCCCTCCCTTCTTCCCAGCATCCTCTTAGTTTGGCTCTCTTGCCCAACCTCTTCCTGCCTAGCTACTGGCCAGTTAGCTCTTTATTAAACCAATGAGAATAATACATATTCACAGTGTAAAAAGAGTATTATTCCACAGCAGGTAGAGGCAACTTCCAGTAGCTTCCAGTGATTACTTTTCCTGCTCTTTGAGAATGTCTTTCCATGTGATTTGATACTGATCAAAGAACACAGGAAAGGAAGAGCACATGCCAAGCCCTTGCCTCTGGCTCTGTACATCTCCATGTTTCTTTTGCCTTTTCTGTGGCATGGACGTGTTCCTGGGGTTTATGCCTAAGGTGCTGCCCCAGGTACCTAAAAAGCCATGTCAGACGCATGTCTCTACCACGAAAGGTACTCATTTTGTTCCAAGGGAAGCTCTGTCAGGTGTGTCTAATTTTGGATATTGTGACACAACATTGTCCTTTACAAAGTTTATACTTAGGAACCACACAATTAAGTTACAAAAATATCAGAAAAAAAATTTATTTTAATTGTTTGTGAATTTGTGTTGGGCCACGTTCATGTCTAGCCTGGGCATTCATGTCTATCCTGGACACATGTAATCCATAGAGGGCAGGTTGGACATGCCAATAAGGATTTCTACATCTGTGAAAGAAGACTGGTCTTCAGTCCTTGAGCAACAGAAGGTCATGGAGCTAAGTCAGTGTCTGGTGTGCTGCAGGAGACCATGATAGGTTGGCTAGTGTTAAGACTGATGATCTATAAGCTGCATCTTGGTGAAATAGGGCTTGGAATGGAGTATTGATATAGGTCTCCAAACCCAGCCTTCATATCTGCCTGCAGACGAGTATTGAAAAAGATCAGGTGTGTTCATGGTTTTTATGGTCATAGGTTTCAGGTATATATTTAGAAATTCCTCCACCATCTCTGATGCTTTTGTTCTTATAAAAAATCACAATTGATATCTAATGTGAGTGATGCAGACTAGAAACATCACCCTTGTTTAAGAAAGGGTCAGGTCAAACACCATCTAGCTATGAAGGAAGGCTGGATAGAGTGTATAGGCATGATGGTATCTTAAGTTTATTTTCTGTGACTAGACAGAATACCACAGCTATAAATGATAATTTTTTTTAAAAAGTTATTTTCTTACGCCATGGTTCTGGAAGCTGGGAAGTCCAGCTGATGAGTCTTTGGGTAGTAGGATAAGCAAATATTCATGAAAAGAAAAATGAGGCTAACTCATACCCGGCCAGCAGGCACCTGCTCCTTGATAATGACATCAATCCATTGATGAGGACAGAGTTCTTATTCTACTTACCTCATTAAAGGTGTCATCTCTTCTCACCATCCCAACCTGGTAGTAAAATGCCAACTAAACCTTAACATGAGTTTGCAGAGGACACTCAATCCATAGGAGATGAATAGAGAAGAGGCATGGACACACTACAGCTTTGCAGTGGGGATGTGTGCAGGAGCTCACAAATGGTTTTACACAAACCAAATACAGAATATGAATAATTAACTACAATACTAATGTAGGAAAGTGCAATATCAACCTGGCCCAGTTTGGATTCTCTAGAAAGTGTATTCTAAGACAGTGCATGCTAATCTCTTGTATCTTCTTGACAAATTGCTCTGTAGTCAGTAGTTTAAAACACAGTTTTGGAAATCAGAAATCTAAAATGGGTCTGCAGGATTACATTCCTTCTGATTCTTGGAGAGAATCATGGGCAAACTTCAGAGTATTAGAATATTCCATGAGGTCAGGTTCATAATCACATGGAATGGCCATGAGGTCAGGTTCACACTCACATGGAATGGCCATGTGGTCACGTTCACACTCATATGGGATGGTCATATGGCAGCAATTTTGGATTCTGGTCTTCAGAGGTCCTAAACCCAGAAAGGAGTGTAGTGCTCCTTTCACATATAAGATCCAAAGCAAGACATAAGCCCTAAAATTTAAAGGAAACAAGACAATAATAACATCAGGCCCCTAAAATGAAAAGTTCCTTAATATATTTAATATTCAAGCTCAAGTTTTCTTTCCTTTTTATGAATTTCATTTTTTTTTAATTGAGACTGGATCTCACTATGTAACCCAGGCTTGCTTCTTGAATGCTGGGATTACAGGTATGCAATTGACTTTTAATTTTCCTTGATTATTGCAAATGTATCATTTTAGAGTTGTTCAAATAAAAAAAAACTATGGTGTATATGTTCCAAAAAACAAACAAACAAAAAAGACATAAGCCCTAAAAAGGACACACCCACAGACAGGCACACAAAGACACACACACACACACACACACACACACACACACACACACACACACACACCACATGCGCATGGAATTATTTTTAAGGCTTTTTAAAGTATCTTTTTTTGATTGGAAAGTATCAAAGTTCACCTATTCCCATTTTCAGGAACCCCTCCCCCAATACCTAAGCATATGGACCATCCCACAGGTCTCAGGTTTTTCTAGCCTGCAGTGAAGCAGTTGCACAAACCCATTTCCAAATATAAACATTTTAGATGGTTGGGAAAGAAATTCTGAAAGTAATTCACTGACTGCCTCAGTCTAAGGGATTCTTTAAAAATACAAAGTGCCTTCATCTTCTAGTTTACAAGTGGAGAGAGTGGTAAGAAGTTCATACTGTCCCAGTGAGAATTAGGACATGGAATATGCTTTACTGTACTTAGCTATTGTAGAATATTAATTTAAGATGTGTTACATTTGTTTGTGCTGTGGAACATTTGTTTAATGATGCAAAGATGTGTTGCATTCTTTTATGTTGCATTTGTTTAGCTCTGTGAAGCTGTGTTACTGTGCCTGTCTAAAACATCTGATTGGTCTAATAAAGAGCTGGACAGCCAACAGCAAGGCAGGAGAAAGGATAGGCAGAGAGAATAAATAGAAGGAGAAAAAGAATAAGGAGAGGAGGATGCTAGGGGCCAGCCACCCAGCCACAGAGTCAGCCATAGAGTAAGAGTGAAAGTAAAATATACCGAAGTAAGAAAAGGAAAAGCCCAGAGGCAAAAGGAAGATGGGATAATTTAAGTTATGGAAAGCTGGCTAGAAACTAGCCAAGCTAAGGCCAGGCATTCATAAGAAAGAATAAGCCTCCATGTGTATGTATTTGGGAGCTGAGTGGCGGGCCCCTCAAAAGAGTTAAAGAGCAAAGAGTTCAACAACACCAATACCAACACTTAGCCTCCTTGGATGTTTTCATGTCCTTCAAGCATGCATGTGGAGTCTGAAGATGAGCCCAGCCTCAGAGCTCTCCATGAGGCCCATCATACACCTCTAAAGAGAAGGCGGATGACGGAGCGATGGAAGGAGAGAAGAAAGCGGTACTGCTTCGCTCGATCCCCACACCAACACGGACGGGGGTTGTTGGTACAGAATTTAAACAGTCTGGAAGTCAGCATCAGCACTCTGTTCATCTACTCACTGCACTGTGACTAGAGACGAGTGGAAGATGTAAACCAGATCCCACAGCTCTGCTGACGGAATCTATTCCACTGAATGGCATGTCCAAAGTGTGTTCCTCTGCAGGGAAAGGAATATCATTTCTCTGTCCTTGAGGGAGACTCCAGAAAAAAAAAAGAAAGAAAGAAAGAAAAAGGAAAGAAGGAAGAAAGAAAAAAAAGCAGATTAACAATGAGAAACAAGCATAATTATTAACAGTTGAACACCAGGAGAAAGCTCAAAGCAGCGGCTAAGGACTCTGGCTTGAATAGCACTTGCAACAAAGAACAATAACATTTAGAGAGGTAGACCATGATGGATTGATTTTTTTTTATTGGCACAGTTTAGAGGAAGGTGAATACATGGCAGATAAAGATTGGTTCATTAAACAATCCCCCTAATGCTGATGAGGACCTAAAGCTGTCTTCAGCGGTCAGCCTTTGTTGTCTGTGGACTAAAGTTCTGAGAAAAAAGATATTGGTGTTCAAGAGTCTGCTGACCAATTAGAACTTCACAACCTAGTGATGGAATGTCACAGATAGCCAAAATCATTCTATCTTACCTTTAATAGGCATTTGCCACCAAGCTCTCTACCTAACCCATCTTTATGACTACTAGGTAAAACATTAGGAATGATACAACTGTAAGCTTCTGCCTATCCAAATCTAGGAAGGTCGTCACACAGCATCTGAAACCCATGGAAGAGATTTCTCTGCTTTGCTGTAAGCTGCCTACCTGACATCCTAAATTAAATTATGATTTTATTTTATTCTGTGATTATAAATGTTCCACTAACCTCTTCCACAGTGGAACGTGTCATTCAGGGCAACTTGAATCTGTGTCCCAAAACTATGACCATTCATATTTGGCTCTGAATAATTTCACTTCTTATTGACTTTCCCTAAGGAAACATCAGCAAATGCAGGCCTGTTCTCTCCAGATAGGGTGACAAGTTCAGACCCCAAAGAAATGATTCCACTGAAATCTTTTTGTGATTTGTGGATCAATGAATTTGATTGGGCTGAGGGATTACCTACAGGAACATGGGCAACATACCCGAAGTCACAAGAAGTTGTTGCCCCCCACCCCAACACTCCTCAGACCCTCCGGCCCCAGCACCCTTTACTTGCTTGTATATCCTGTGGAAGAGGTGGGCCACTAGGGATCAATTGTGAATGTGTCGGATCTTGTGATGATATTGGGTGAGTCAACACAACTGTTCCCATTTCAAGACAGCAATGGCCATGTCATGCCCTCAAGACAGACTTCCACAACTTTTCTTTGTAGCAAAAATCTGTACTGTTTTGTTGACATCTCCCTGGTAGTGAGTGGTAGCAAGATACAAAGTCTTTGTAAACTGCCTTGGTCTTAGGCAAATAGAGGGAAAGCAGGAAGCTACCCTGCGTCTGTCCCTCATCTTCAGCTCAGACGTCTTTATATTTTGAGGAGACACGTTTTCTGGTGCTCCACACCTCCGTGGCCTCTCCTCCCTAGCTCTGCTATCTCCTGCTCACCTCTCCTGCTTCATTGCTCTCCTTCTCCTGGTTATGCTCAGATCGCGGGGACCGCCAAAAGACCACCATGGAGACCAAATCCCGCATGTAAAAGCAAAGAGCCTTTATTTCAAGCTCTGGAGCTTGGTCCCTCTGTCTGTCCGACACAGAGGGTGAGAGCAGGGTGCCCTGTGCCGAGGCAGGGTGGGATTTTTATCATAGCAGAGGTTGGGGTGAGGGGGTTTCCAGGGTTCAGGACCCTGACTGGCTGACAATTATCCAGGGGTATCTGTAAAACAAAAATAAGTGTGTGCTAGACTCAAGGACATCTGGCCACCTAATGGTTGGACCATTAATAATGTTAGGTATTTCCTCATCCCTGGGTGGACCCCTGGGTGGTATCAGCTTGAGGCTTTTCCTGGATCTGGGTGTTGCCTGCCAGTAAGCCTGTCTCAGAAGCTTTGTCTACGCCCCTAAGCCTGTCATGGCTGCTGTGTGGTCAAGCTATTTTGGGGCCCCTTCACACTCCCTCGCTCCCTTCCCTCTGCCTACCTCACAGTGGCCTAGTGCGTCTCTTGTTTTTGGGGCTGATTCTCCTCTACCCTGCTTTCGGGGAGCTCAAACTCCCGGTGTTTAATTTAACACAGTGCCCCCATCGCCACACTCCCTAGCAACCGGTTTGGTTTTCTTTGTTTCATTTAAAAACTCTCTAAAATGGTCTTACTCCTTTAATTACTTTCTGATTTAGCTCCAGATCGTAAAAGTGTTCGTATTATTTACTGTGAACTTTCCAGAGACGAAGGGCTGGCGATAGATGGCTGGCTGGCTGAGAGGAAGAGAAGGCAGGCGGCGGCTGCTCCCAGGTCACTGGAGGGCTCCGCCCCGCCCGCCCGGCGGGCGCAGCCCCGCGTCGGAACCCGAGGGCAGCGGTAGCGGTTTCCCCCTGAAGGGAGGAAGAGTTTCGTCAGAGCACACAGGAAAGGCCAGGCGCCGAGCGGCGGGCAGCGGTGAGTTCGGTGTGTGTGGCCCGGGTGTGGGGCGCAGCGGAGGGTTGCCTTGCTGAGCAGGGCGTCCCGGGAACCGGCCTGGCGTCCGGGGATCGGCCGTGCAGTTGCTAGCTGCGGTGCGGCGGGAGGAGGGCTCTGGGCTGGGCGCGCGCCCGTGGTCCCTGCGAGTCAGGTGTGCTGGTTCGAGTCCCAGAGCTGTCCCTAATCTGTGGGCCCCCTCAGTCATGTCCCCTACTTGGACTGTGGGGTACCCCGAAACAAAAACGGAATCAATAGTATTGGATGGGTGGGTCGGTTCATTCATTCCATTTACTAGGTTCTTCTGATGGAGATGGCGAGAACCTGCCCCAAGGAGCTCTGCTTTAGTGAGAAAATCCTCACCTTCCTTGTCAGGAGAGGGGCCGCAGTTAGAATTTGAGAGCTTATGGGGTTGAGGATAACCTGCTTTGAAGGCAAAGATATGCTGATTTAAACATGAAATTGAGATTTTTTTTTTAAAACTGACGTTAATGAGAATGAAAATTCTCGCTACTGAGAAGGGAATATACACTGCTAATGTAGTACATATTTGTGAAGGCAACTTAAATACGGAAAAATTTACAGATTTTATTCACAACCCCATCCCAGCTGATCTTCACAGCCAAATTAAGTAATCAGGGCAGATGGCGTTTCTTCATTTCACTAGTGAAGAAGTTAATCGACGTACCCAGGGTCTCACTACCTCAGACACCTCGGCCAGTGCTCTTTGCACACTAGGCCGCCTGCATATCTCCCCGTCTTTTAATAATATATGAATCATTTATGACAAAAAGGGAGTTGCATGGGGTAGGGGTGGTGTTTAAAAAGACGGTCCAGTCAGTGCCCTCGACTTGCAGGTGTTCCTTCCTTCCTTCCATGCTGCCCTCCACTTGGATAGTTTTAGCAACCCTCATACTTTGCCTTCACAGGCATGAGTCCCAGTTCTGTAGCTTGTGTCCAGTTTCTCCTATTTCCAAACAGCTAAGTCCAGACGTCTGTTTGGGCTCCACTTGATGTGCCCGGCAGGTGTAGCAGGCTGTGGTCTCCTTAGCTGCGCACTGTTTTCCCACAAACCTGCAATATCAGTTAAAGGCTTGAAATCAAGTTCCGACCTGTTGCCCAAGCACAAAAAGAAATCTCTCACTTCCTGCAGTCAGTTGGTCACCAAGCACTGGCAGACCAAGACCTCCACATTGTTTATTGACTCTTGTTCCTCCCTTTAGTTGCCTAGAAATTATGGCACCCCCTGCCCCCATGGCTCTCTTCAGCTTTACTTTCAGGTCCTAGCAGTCTGTTTTATACTCTGCCGCTCAAATATGATTTATGTTATTTAGCTGCTAAAAATCTCAAGTTTTGTTTTTGTTTTTTTTCCATTGCCTTCAACATAATATCCAAAGCCCTTAGTGTAGACTCAAAGTCTTTTCAGATCTTCCTGCCACCCCCATCTTTTATCTGTAAACTACTGTTTCTCAGAGTCTGGTGTGTTTATCACCTACATTACAATTATGGTAATAATTGCTAACTAACTAAACGTGAGATGATTACTCAGTTCTGGAACAAAGGAGGCTTTGGGGGAAGGGAGGTAATAACCAAGAATACACATTTCCAGCAAATTTTGTGCGTTCTAGTAAGGTTTAATAGTGACCCTAAAGGCTGAGACCCAGTGTTCTAGAAGCTATCCCGTACTTATACTCTCTTAGGGCATGTTAATCCTCAAAGTGGTCCATTGGCAGTTGAGGAAACAGTAAGCAGGAAGTTGTCGCTGTTCTAACCTGAAGCCGACTTCCTGTATAAGGCCCTCATGTTAGAGGTACCTGTCTAATGCATGCAGGAAGTGACTACTTTTATCTCTTAAGATGAAGGGACACAGAAGGATCGGAACAAGCAGACCTTGCTGGTTATTGTCTTTAAGTCATAGCACCTTGTTCAGTCATGTTTCTGTACAACTTTCTACTCTTCATCAAATTTAACATACACAGGGTTTTATTTCTGAAGGTTTGAGTCAGGTAAAGCTCACATTAAATAGATTTATATCCTTTTTTTTTGCTTGTTAATATGTTTTGTTACAGGAGTCTTAGTCTTATTCATGGGTGAGACGAGAAATTACTTCTTCAGTCTACTACCTTCCTATGTTTTTCAGAACATAATTTGGTATATATGTGTGTGTATGTATACATTTTGTGTGTAGCCTTTATACACATACACACACACAAAAATGTACGTGTGTGTGTGTATATCTATATCTATATCTATATAACTCCTTTGTATATTTGTTTGTTTAGGTTGCTATAACTGGGGTGACTTAAATAACAAAAATTTATTTCTCACAATGTGCAAACTGGAAGTATGAACCCAAGATGGTTGTACTGGGTGTGGCACACTCTTCTTAGTTTACAAATGGCTATCTTGGTGCTGTGTCTTCAGATGGTGAATTGGGGGTGGATGGGATGTGACATCTGGCTGGTGTCTCATCTTGGAGAGGTGCTGAGCCTATTCATGAGGACAGCATCCTTATTGTCCCATTATTTCTACCTAATACCATTTCAATTGGAATTAGGACAGCCATTTACAAGTTTGGAATCACAGATGTTCAGGCTGTAGCGTATTCCTAACACCTTCCCGTTGTGACTCCTAATCTGTAGGGCTCTGTTTGGCCCCTTCAGGTCCATCCCAGGTAGGCCCATTTTTGTGGACTCCCGTCCTCATTCCCGAACATTTATTTTACTGTGTTGCTACTGTGCTTGTGTGGTTGTATTGCGCTTAGGGATTTAACTATTATGAGCATGTGAGAGTGGGACTTAACTCTTCCCTGCCCTGTGTCTTAACACAGAGCAGGTGTTATCTGTTAAAGACCACTTGAATGAATAAGTGTTGAGGGCCAGATGGAGGGAGGTCAAAAATTATATGGGCCTTTGGGACTTTTTCTGTACTAGCCTGGATGGCTTCATTGATGTCTGCAGTGTGGATGTTTCTTCCTAGGAGAGGGATTTTAACCAAGGGAAGTTAAAGGGAGAAATAATTTTCATCTGTTTAGATAATAATTTGTTTTAGAAAACTTAGCATTGCATATATGTTGCAATTTTAAGATGTCATTTACCATCCTACAACGTTAGAGGAAATGATGCAAATCTTCTGCTTTTGTTTATTGGCATTTTGATTGATAGTCCTAGTTGAACATAATTGGAATAACACTGGTTATAGATGTCTTTTACCTTCCTGATTTTACTTACATTGTATTTTGAGTTGTTTTTTCTACATCTGTGAAAATTCTCTATTAAAAGAAATTGAATTGTTATGTGACTCACTCACTTGATAGATGTTTCTAGAATGCCTGTCATGTGCCAGATCTTACTTGATGTGTAGGTTCTAGCAGTGACCAAAGCTCTACATTCACGGAGTTTACTCTAGTGGATAAGCTAAGTAACATATTAATAATTATAAATATCATCAAATGATGCCATACAAAAACAGAATAAGCATATTATGCCATTTTGTTTTTCCATAAGGAGCTAATTTACCTTCCTTATAGGATTAGGTGAGAGTATCTTTCTTGTTGTATTTTGTCATCAGTGAATATGATAATTTAAAACTTAATTTTATATGTGAATAATAATAGCTCTTTTAATTTACATGTCTCTGATTAGTAAGTTGAGCATTTTTTTTTTTTTTTGGTTTTTCGAGACAGGGTTTCTCTGTGTAGCTTTGCGCCTTTTCCTGGAACTCACTTGGTAGCCCAGGCTGGCCTCGAACTCACAGAGATCCGCCTGGCTCTGCCTCCCGAGTGCTGGGATTAAAGGCGTGCGCCACCACCGCCCGGCTCAAGTTAAGCATTTTTTACTTAGCCACGTGCATTGAGGTTTTTTGCATGTTCTTTGCTGATTTTCATATTAAAGACCTGGTGTTTTCTTCTTTTTGAATAAGCTGTTGCTGGTATTTTGGATCCCTCATATGTAATGGACAAATACTCAACAGTGGTGTAGTGGGACAGTAAGAAGACAGATATCAGAGGAAGCCTAGAGATCCCACTTTCTCCCCTCCTTCCTTCTGATAGGATAGGGAAAGGAGATTGATAAGGAAGGAGGAGAGTCAAGGGAGAAATGTGTGAATAAGGAAGGAAGTGAGATGGGTGAGTGGATGAGAAGATGCTGGTGATGAGACTGGATAGGAGAAGATGAGAAGAACCACAGCAGAAGTGGCAGAGAGAAAACAAGAAAAGGAAGAAAGGCAGGAGGGGGAGACCTTAGAGGAATGAATAATAGGATGCTCCATGATTATCTTGGGTAATTTTTTTTTCTTTTCCAGCCTATCAAATCTGTAGGAGAAGATGACTGCATTCTTTAAAACACTTCGAAATCACTGGAAGAAAACTACAGCTGGGCTTTGCTTGCTGACATGGGGAGGTCACTGGCTCTATGGAAAGCACTGGTAAGTATTGACACCCCACTCCATCTGCATCCCACCAAAAACCATTCAAAAGGCTTGGCTAAAATTTTGTTCAGCTGCATGTCTCTATAAAATATGGTAGTTAAACAAAGTTATTCAAATAAAAAAAGGCAAACACTTCTTGTAACCTGACCTATATAATTAACTATACGACTTACACATCAATGCATGCGGTTAGTAAGGTTGGAAAGAAAGCAGTTTTTTTTTTTTTTTTTTTTTTTTTTTGCTTTTTCGAGACAGGGTTTCTCTGTGTAGCTTTGCGCCTTTCCTGGATCTCGCTCTGTAGACCAGGCTGGCCTCGAACTCACAAAGATACGCCTGCCTCTGCCTCCCGAGTGCTGGGATTAAAGGCGTGCGCCACCACCGCCCGGCTGTTAGAAAGCAGTTTTTATTCACTTTATTTGTTATTGAAGTGATCAGGACCCATTCTGAACAGAAGAAAGTCCTCTTCCAAGTAAGTAATAAATTGAAATTGTAACTCGTGTATCCTCTTGAGATTATTGCCCAGTTTTTCTCTATGATGGTCTCTATCTGTCATCCCTTGGTTGCTGGATATTTATTGGCTCTGCTTTCTCCATCCGCTGTGACCGTCTTCATCTATTTCATTAGACTGGTTAATTTAAAGGAGATCACAACTTAGCACCCTTTGTGTTTGAATAAGGAATTCAGTATAATCATGTGTTATATCAGCCTTCAGACGTAGCAGGAGAAGAAAGTAACACATCTTCTATTCTGGCTTTAGGTGGTAAGATTTACATAAACAGAATTTTTTTTAATAAAAATCATAAAAACTTAAGACAGCCAATGTAATTGTAGTCTTTAAGTGACCAAGTGCTATGTCTTATGTGTACCAACACAGAAATCCAGATATATTTGATATTGCTTTGCTAAACAGGGAAGAGTTAGGAATTATGTTGGAAAAGAGATCCACACTTGATGCTTTTATAAATGTTCTCAGTTTACTGCTGGCAAAAAACTTGACGCTGTAGTGTGTGGTATGATATTTTGCAGGTGAGTGGTTCTTTCCTTGCAGATATTCTCAGAGCTAAGCACCAAGTTCTGTTAGCTACTGTCCACACAACTTAGTATTTGTAAGGTAAGAAAAGAGTTAGCAGACCTTTCCTCTCATGTCTAACCTGGGCCCTCAGGGGAGCCTGTACTGCCTTTGCAGGACCTCTAAGGCACACTGATGCCGCCTCACTGGGGGCTCCCCTGTCCCCACTAGGTGAAGATCTGAAGAGCTCACTTGTCTTCAGAGGTCCTCTGATACTCCCTGAAGTCTTCAGACTTTTTAAAAGGCCCTCAGTTCTCCAGCATGAAAAGGCTCACTCTGAACGAGGTTTGAAACAGCTTGACTGAAGGCTTCATATGCTCCTTCTCCACCCTTGAAATCCAAGGTTAGGGCCACAGATACAGCTCCTGGGGTCTCGCTCTTCCCTTTCTCATACTTCTGCATACTTTGATACCTCATGGGCCCTTTTACTTTCAAATTGTAGTGAAAAACATGATTTTCCACCTTGATCATTCATGAGTGAATGTACAAGAGGCCAATGTTGTTGAATACGTTCTTACATGTTGTTGTGCAAAAGATTTCTTGGACTCCTTTGTTTTTGCAAAACTGAAACTATACCCATTGACCAATCCGTTTTCTTCCCTTCCCTTTTCGCAGCCACTAGCTGCTTTGTTTTCCATGAGTGACTGATACAGACATGCAGTGTAGGCAGGATCATACAGTGTTTGCCCTTTTGTGACTGGTGTATTGCACTTGGGAACTGTCCTTAATATTCATCCACATTGTAGAATGTGGAGTTGCCTTGTTTTTCAAGGCTGAACAATTAATATTCCTCTGCATGTGTATGTCATACTTGACTCATTTATCAGTGCAGATTTGGGTTACTTCTGTCTGTTGGCCGTTGTGAATAATGTTGCAATGAACTTGGGAGAGAAAATACCTCTTAGATTCTTTTACAGTTCTTTTAGAGACATACCTAGAGGAAGGGCTGCTGGATCACATGGTAGGAAGTGCTATTGTTAGTTTTTAAGGAGCCTTCAAATTGTTTTTGGTGACAGCTTTTACAGTACTACTAATAGTGCAAAATAGTTCCAGTTTCTCTATATCTGCATTAACATGTTTTGTTGTGATGGGTGTTGTGGTGTTGATTTTCATTTTTCTAAAAATACAGAGTATTTTTTTCACATACCCTTTGACCCTTTCTGTTTCTTCTTTGGAGAAAAGTTTGTTGAAGGTCTTTGCCCAGTTCTTAATTGGGCTTTGTTGTTGAGCTGTATGAATTCTTTATATATTCTAGATATTAACCCCTTGGGATATACATGATTTGCAGTTTTTTTCTCACTGTATTTATTAGCCTTTCAATTTGTTGTTGTGTCTTTGGATGGTCAGAAGTTTTTAAAGTTGATGTCCCATTGGCTATCTGCTTTTGCTGTTGATGTCCCATTGGTTATCTTTGCTTTTGCTGTTGATGTCCCATTGGCTATCTGCTTTTGCTGTTGATGTCCCATTGGCTGTCTTTGCTTTTGTTGTTGATGTCCCATTGGTTATCTTTGCTTTTGCTGTTCATGTCCCATGGCTATCTTTGCTTTTGTTGTCTGTGCTTTGAGTAGATTTGTGTGTATGGTGAATGTGTCTGCATATGTATAGTGGTCAGAAGTCAGTGTTGGGTGTCTTCCTTAATTGTCCTCCACATTATTTTTTGGGACAGTTACTCATCAACCCCAGAGCTCACTACTTATTGGGCCACAGTAGCTGGTCAGCAGGTTCTGGTTATCTCTGTATCTGCTTCACAGTGCTGCTTTACAGATGTCACACTGGCATTTCACATGAGTACTAGGGTTCCATAGTTAGGTCCTCATGCTTGCGGGCATGCGCATTACCAACTGAGCCATCTCCTTAGTCCTTGCCTGAGCTTTTAGTATCACATCCAAGAAATTATTGCCAAATCCAATGGCATTATGCTTTCCCCCAGGTCTGCTTCTAGGAGCTTCATAGTTTTAGGTCACATTTAGGCCCTTATGTTTAATTTTGTATGTGGTATAATGCTAAGATATAGCCTCACTGTTTTGCATGTGGGTATCTGGGCTGGCACCATTTGTAGAATTCTCAGTTGTGTGGTCTTGGGACTTTTGTAGCCAGAAGATTTCCTGTGTCCCGGCCTGCCGGTAGTCGGGACAAATCTCTCCCACTCGCGTCCCCCAAGTAAACACACAGGGGCTTATATTAATTATAACTGCATGGCCATGGCTCAAGCCTTTTGCTAGCTAGCTCTTATGTATTAAATTAGCCCATAACTATTAATCTATGTATTGCCACATGTTCTGTGACTTTACCTGTGTCCCATTACATGTTGCTCCTTGGGCGGCTTGCTGGAGTCTCCCCCCACCTTCTTCCTGCCTCTCTCTTTGAATTTCCCGCCTGCCTCTAAGCTGCCTTGCCATAGGCCAAATAGCTTTATTTATCAACCAATCAGAGCAATATGTATTATATAGTTTTTCTTATATTAGTTATAACTTTATTTTTATTTTTTTTTTTAATTTTTATTAGACAAGAAAAGAAGAAATGTGGTGATATTTTATTTGTGCTGAAATGTGGTGATATTTTATTTGTGCTGAAGTATGGTGATATTTTATTTGTGTGTTGATAAATAAAGCTTGCCTGGAGATCAGGGGGAAAAGGCCAGCCATTTTAAGTAAACAGAGAAGTCAGGCAGCACACAGCCTTAATCCCTTAGCAGGCAGGATCTGTGTGTTCAAGGCCACACTAGGGAACAGAGCCAAGCATGGTGACACACGCCTTCAATTCCAGTACCAACCATCGAGGCGTGGAGGTCTGTACAGACAGACAGAAAGTGACAGAGCTGTGTAGGAAGAGGAAGTGAGTTAGCTGGGCTAAGATAGCCAATGAGAGGGCAGAACAGCAAGGCAATAAAGGCGTGAATAGACAGGAAGTAACTCTCATTTGGAAGCTGCAGAGTTGGTAAGGTAAGGTTGGCTGGTGGCTTTCCCTATTTCCCTGATCTAAGGCTTTCACCCCTATATTTGGCTCCATGTTTTTTGTTTAATAAGACCATTTAGAAATTGGCAGAATTTTGTTGAAGATATTTTGACCATGTACAATGGAGCTTTATCTCTAGGTTTTCTGTTCTATTCCATGTACCTGTGTATCTATCTGTATGCCAAAACCACATTTTGATTACTATAGCCTTGCAAGAAATTGTGAAATTACGAAGTGAGAAGCTTCCAACTTAGTTCTTTTTCTAGATTATTTTGGCCATTCAGGCTATTTGAGATTTCATATTGATTCTGAGGTGGCTTTTACCTATTTCTGCAAAAAGTGCTTTTGGGATTTTGACAGGGATTGAATGAAATTGGTAGACTGCTGTGTGTTGTGGCCATTTTAACAGTGTTGTCTTCCAATCCTTGAGCACATGATGTCTTCCTGTCTGTTTTGTGGGTTTTAGTGAACACATCTCTCACCTGCCTAAATTTATTTGTAAATAGTTATTCTTTTTGGTCTTCTTGGTGATTGATTTCTTAGTTTCCTTTATGCATTGTTCAATCTGTGTATGGCAGTGCAGCTTGCTTTGTTAATTCTTTTTCGGTCTGGCAGCTTTGCTGAAGTTGTCTTACGGTTCTAACACTTTTTCTGTGTTTGGGTGTAACCATTCTGGTGTTCCATATAAAAGATCGTGTCATCTGTAAACAGAGATAGTTTTCTTCTTCCTTTCCTGTTTAGATGCATTTTATTTCTTCCTCCTCCTCCTCTTGCCTTCTTTTCTTTCTCCCGTAATCTCAGCTCCATGGAGTCTTGCTATGTAGCCCAGGCTGGCTTGGGATCTCCCTGCTCAGCCTCCCAAGTGCTGGGATTATAGTATGTGCCACCACCTAGCACTTGCAATTTATTTTTCTCCCATACTTGGTCTGACTCAGTTCCCCTTTTACCTGTACGAGCTGGCCTTGCAGTCTCACATGCCCCCCATTTCCCTCTTGTTTATGCCTTCCAGACTCCTGCTTCTCCTTCCCTCCTTCTTTCTCTCTTTGCCACTCCCCTTCTTGTCCTTAGTGACCCCTTCTTTCAAGCCTGAGGAGAGAGTTCTCTGCCCTAGGCCGTCTTTTTATGTCGTGTCCTTCCCTGATGCTCTCACCTGCTCATCTGTCTTCTGTTACAACTCTAGGCGTCCAGTCCCAGGGTTTTGTTTGTCTCTATAAAGACCTCTTCTGAGCTCCACACCTCAGTGTATGTTCTGGTGCTGTGTTGGTTTGAATGGGATGCCCCCATAATCTTGTGGCATTTGACACTTGATCCCCAGTTGGTGGTGCCGTTTGGGAGGTGTGGCCTTGCTGACAAATACGTCAGTGGGGTGGGGTTTGAGGTTTGAAAGACTCACACCATTCCTAGTTTGCTGTCTCTGCTTTCTGCTTATGGGGAGGGTGTGAGTCCCAGCTCCCTTCTTCTGCCACCGTGTCTTTGTTCTCTTTAGGAACTCTCAACCTCTGGAACCGTGAGCCCAAATCAACTCTTCTTCCATAAGTTACATTGGCCTGGGGTTTTATCATGACAACAGAAAAGTAGCCAATGCAAGTACTTATCTTAGGATGCTTCACAGGTATTTCTGGCCCAGCATCCTAAAACAAAATCCTCTTGCCCAACCTGCTTCTCGATTATTGGTATTACTCACTATCCATTTTATTTCCCTAGATATTTGGACATCTTCTGTTCTTCCTTACCCACGTTTCTCAGATCCTGTGCATAGATTCTAAGTGATTTTAGAGTTTCCTAATGTGTTCTGTTTCTTTTGTCTGTCCCCACCATCTCCATCTTCATCCACACACCCTCCTTTCTTGTGCAGATTCTTCCTAGCTTCCTAGCTCTTTGACTGTTTCTGTTTGCACACCTTTACCATGCTGTTGTTCTGTAAGTGAAGATTGCTGTTGCTTTTAGACTCAAATCCCAAATTCTTACCAGCTCTGCATGAACTTGGCCTCAGCTGTATACATCTTGTTGTACTCTACATTTTAACATTCGGCCTTCAGGTCTTCATATGGCATTCTTTTCTGGGCTACTGAAGTTTCTCCAAGTCTCAAGTACTATCTTTTCAAAGAGATCTTCCCCATCTAATCTTAGGGACTCTTCCTGCCTTTTCTGTATAAAACACTCATTGCTATTGTAGGGCCAGTGAGATGGCTCAGTGGGTAAAGTGCTTGCTGTGAAAACACAAGGATCTGATTTGGGATCCCCAGCACCCACATAAAGGTTAGATATGGCAGTGCGCATCTGTAACCCCATCTTTGGAGTTGTGGAGACAGGACAGTCCCTTGGGCTTATTGGCTAGCCAGTATAGTCAAGACTGTGAGTTCCAGGTTCACTGAGAGACCCTGTCTCCAACAAAGAAGTAGAGTGATAGAGGAAGATACCCAATATCAACCTGCAAGTACAGGTGTACAGGTGAGCACACCTATACATAGTGCACCCCACACACACATACACATACACACAAATAAGTAAAATCACTCATTGCTATTGTGATTTTTTTTTTCTGCTTGTGTCTTCTCTTATCCTAATACTATATAGACTTTGTCTTGCATGATATTATCCTGAAGCCCCTGCACATAGAAGGGACTCAATGCACATTTTGTTTATGGGAGAGGATGAAAGGATGGGATTCAGAAGCAAAGCAAAGTATAAACTCCATCTTCTGAACTCGTACATCTAGGCTGTTGAATTCCCCTAAAACGAGTAATGCACTCCATCTCTAGTCAGGCTCCCCTTCCATTTTTCACAAATGTGCCTTGAAATATTCATGAATTTCTGTTTCATCTTCTGCCTTCTCCATACTCAGACATCCTTAACTCCCATTTTAAAGAGAACATTACAGAACACAGTCCAGTTATCCACATGCATCCTTGTGTTCTCTCCTTCACTGGGTGAGGCAGCCGTCCTGCCCAATGCCAGTCATCCTGCCTCTCCTTTGTACCTGCCCCTCATCGTCTGTTCCTTCATCTGTGTCCTTAATGTCAGACTTTCGCTTCCTTGTTGATCAAAATCATTCCAAACTTAAACACGTCTTCATTCAAGTGACAATTCCATTTGTTTACTGCCCTACCTATCTTTCCATTTATACTAGTTTTTAAAGTTTACTTCTTAACCTTCTCTGCCACTTGAAAGCCAGGTTAGTAGAATTTGGTTTATATTCCATCATTGAATGGAGCATGCTCTGGGCAAAGTCATAAATAGCCTTAGCTGAATGAGTACTTTTCAACCTTTGCCTGGTGCATTCAGTTGTCTTTGATCTTTTCCAGTTACTTTCAGGCTGTCCTTTTGTTTTGTTTCATTCTGGTGTTCTCCAGACTCCATCCTTACTTGGCATATTTTGTAAGTGACCCCTAATGACATGGCTGTTCTCAGGTAAGAGATATAGTTTCTTTAGACATTCATCTTCTCTTGACATTCCATGTAAATAGAAGGGGTGAGGGGGCATTCACAGCAGGTCTGGGGGGGACATATTTTAATTTATTTTATCTGCCTATAATTTATTTTTATTGCCTCCTCTTATGAATCTTTTGACATCACATATGTGTTTGCAGGCTTTATTCCATTGTTTATAGTATTTATAAAATCTTCTCTTCTGAGAATTCCTTCTATTTTCTCCCTTCTCCCAAGTTTCAAAGGAGAAAGTAATTTTTTTTTGGAGATTTCTCCTGTATAATTTTCCTGCTGTCGTCGGCAGGAGCAGCAGGGATGGTTCTCGATGCAGCTCTGTGAGAGCAATTGAAGAGAAGGAAATGACCCTGTGTGCTTAGAGTAAAGAGAGTTTAAGTATTGCTCATTCCTCTCCAACTGCTCTTACTGAGCCTTCTGGGATCCCTGGGGAAGATTCTGTTCCAGGCTGCTAGTTCATCATGTCAGCCATTTACCTGCAATGGTCTTTCATACTTTTCTAGCCCTTTTAGTAGCAAAGAGCCTGCTGATGAAAAAGTAGCAGAAGAAAGGAGGCAGTGTAGTATGCAGGTTGTCACCGGAGTCAGACAGTAGTGAGATAGCCTAGCAGCATGACCTTGGGCTCCTGAAGCTGGACATTCTTTAACTGTGGAATGGGCATAGAAGTATCTTACTGGGTCATTGAAGGATTGAATAAGGTAACTGCAGAACTCTAGCTTAGTGTATTCCAGACATGAGTTCAAGTAACTGCTCTGAGTAACTTGAAGTAATGACTACTCAGTACTTGGAGAGCTGGAACAGTGTTGATGTAATGACTACTCAGTACTTGGAGAGCTGGAACAGTGTTGATGTAATGACTACTCAGTACTTGGAGAGCTGGAACAGTGTTGATGGCATTTGGGCAGTGGATGACATGAGAGCTGTCCACTGGGCAGGAAGACAAGGACCTGCTGGGTGATTGAATAAGATCTGAGCCCTTTTCTATCTCTCTGTCCGTGTGTAATGAGACAGTCTGAAGAAGACTAGTTTGAAGTCTAATGTAGGGCCTGAAGAGATGGCTCTGTGGTTCAGAAACTTGCTGCTCTTGTAGAGGACATGAGTTTGTTTGCCAGCACCTACATAGTCTCTCATAATTCCCTGTAACTTCATTCTCAGGAGGATCTGATGCCTTCTTCTGGCCTCTGTGGGCACCACAAATGTACATGGTACACACACATGCATTCAGGTAACACACATAAACATAAAATACGTATAAAATAAACTTAAATTTCATATGGCATAACTTGAGAACAATAGGGCACAGCCATTAAGACCAGCGAGACATATGGGAACCCTTGCTGATCTGACTCAAGCCCGTACTGTTCTGTCATGCTGGAGACCTTGCCCTTGCTTATTCTGCCTTTGGTCTGTCTCACTGTGTTTGGTCACTGAGCCTTGTCACCACTTTTCAACTAACCCCTTGGCTCGGCGATTGACGATGGTTCTAATCCTGCTTCCTTCTGGCCCCCACTTCTCAGTTTATGCAGTATCACTTGAGGAGGCAGGGTATCCTGCTGTTGGTAATGTTATGAGTGACCAGGGAATTTGGATGCAATCACCCAGCTATTGAGAAGGATCACTTCTCAGAGTCCCCTATGGTAGAATAGTTAAGGCTCTAGAGCTTGACAATGTGGGATTGAACTTCAACTTTATATTTATTGGCAATGTCTTAGTTACTATTCTGTTGCCAGGAAGAGATACCATGACCAAGGCAGCTTATAAAAGAAAGCATTTAATTTGGCACTTGCTTATAGTTTCAGAGGTTTAGTCCATGACCATCATGGTGTTGAACATGGTGGCAAGCAGGCAGACTGGCAATGGCATGGGATTTTGAAACCTCAAAGCCCACCCCAGTGACACACCTCATCCAACAAGGCCACACCTAATCCTTCCTAGACAGTCCACCACCTGGAGACAAACATTCAAATATATGAGCCTATGGGGCCATTCTCATTCAAACCACCACAAACAGGGAAGCCCTAGGTAACTTTACATCTCCAGGTTTAGATTCTCTGCCTATAAACTGGAGAGAGTAGACAGTATTAGTACCCATCTCTATGGGTTGTTGTACAGAGCTTTCTTAGACTGCTACTTGGTACAAAGAACATTAACAGAAACAACACATCTTTTGGTTTTTTCCTCAGGTGGGAAATCTAAGAAAGATGTCATTTGAGTTGGGCCTTGAGGACCTAGTGGCACAGTGTTCTAGGAGTGGTCAGTTGCTCAAGCATAGACAGGAAATGGCAGTGTAGTGGATTTGTGGAGACTGGTAAAGAATGATACGAAGGGATGGGGAAATGGATGGGATGGAGATGCATGATGTGAAAGACACAAAGAATAAGTAAAAAGTGAAAAAAAAAAAAGAGAATGTGACTGAAGTTGCATGTTTTCCTCAGACTCTGGAAAAGCCAGGTTGTGGGAGGCTTTGCATGTAGGATACCTGTGTTTGAGTACAGTAAGATCTTAAGGGGAGAAGAATATTATGAACAAGGTAACGTTCTAGAAGTTTAACTTAGCCTCCTGTGCAGGGCACATTTCAGAAGTTGACCTCAAAGCTACTAATGGCCTAAAACAGAGGGTTGCATGAGGAAAGGAAAACAATGGGCAGATGTGAAGCTGTGGTACTGGAACTAATAAAGCATGGAAGGCATGTCGGCGTCTCTGGTTTCAGTGTTGCTCCCTGTCAGCTGTGTGGCCTTGTCAAGTTAAGCCACTTAACTGAGCCTCAGTTCCTTGTCCCCGCATGAGGCATAATTATAAGTGTTTAGTAGGTGAGTTGCAAGGACTGAATGAGGAGGTGTGGGTCAGGTGCCCTATACTGTGCTTAAATTTAGCTCTCTGCAGATGCTAGCTGTTGTTATTGCTAGGTGATTGACTGGGTGTTTGGCTGAGGCAGAGGAACATAGGAGAAATCATTTTATGGCTTCAAGACTGGTATAATTGGTGATGCAGAAAGAAAGAAGTTACCAGGGAGAATTGGTTTGACAAAGAGATACATCTTCTATTTTAGGCACTGAGTTTGAGACCCTGACAGAATAGGCAAGGGGAATGTGTTAGCTTCCAGGGGTAAATTATGCATGAGCCACACTTGATAGGCTTTTGGTGGAGATTATGGTTTCAGGAATGTCTTGTGCTTTGGTTCCCAGTCTCTCTGGATGTCTGGAAGTAGACATTTCACCCTGATACCTGTCCAGAGATGCCTCTGACTCTGCAGCGGTTGTCCGGGGTCTGGCTGCCTCCTCTGCAGCAGCTGCCTTACCAGTGGCTGATGGCAGGAGGTTTATTCCTCTTCATAGCTTCTCTTTGTTTCAGACTTAGTTGAAACTTTGATAAAGCAGTTTGTTTTGCTTTTTAGTCATTTCAAAGTTCATTCTGCATCAACCCCCCACCCCCATCTCTATGCACAGGCTGAGGCTGAAATTGGGGTTTTAATCGGTGCTATTTAAAGAAGCTCGTTTGTGGGCAATTAAATAACATGCTTGTCAGCCCAGATTTGATAGGGAATGAGGGAACTTTTTTTAAACTTTTAAATACAATGAAGTTTAATTATATTCCCTTTCTTTCCAAGTCCTTTTGTTAGATTATGTGGAAAACAGATTTCTTCCTTTAAAAAAAATATCAGTATCTGTACTTTCCTGTATCTAAGATGGAAGACAGGAGGTATATTTAACTTAAATTTTGTCTTTTTGGCTTCACATAATTGGGGCGATTTTTTTTGTTAGTGGTTTTACTTGTCCCAAGGCCTGTACAAAAGTAATTCTAGCTGATGCTGAAAGCAGCTCTTCTCTAGGTAGTAACCAACATTTCAAATGTATCATGTTTTCAAACAGCAGGACACTGATATTAGTAGCTACTAACTTATGTGTTTTCAGGTAGAAGTTGCCCAGATCTGCTGTGGAGCTTTGAGCCCAAGTGAATACCATCTCATGGGGGATGTTTATAGAGTGTTAGGTTTTCTCTCAGCCCATACGTTTCTGAATACCTTCATAATCTCTATGTAGTACTCTGTCTTCTCTTTTCCTTAGTTGAGTACTTCATACATAACTGAGACTCTATATATTTACTTTCAATGACGCTTGTCAGTGTATAATGATGGTCATTGGAATCTAGAGAGCTAGTGTTTCGGTTGCCTAGTAAAGTGAATGATACATTTGTATGGGGGAAAAAATCTGGAATAAGGTGTTTAAATGGATAAAAATGAATGGATTAAAAAAATAAGAAAATAGAAGTGAATGAACCATGAAAGAATGTTTTCTTAGAATTAGACAGGAGATAGATGGTGTTTCCTGCCAAGGCTGACAACCTAAGTTTGATTCACGGGACCCACTTGATGGGAAGAGAGAACTGACACCTGAGAGTTGTACTGTGACCTTCACACATGCTGTGGTATATGTAACACACACACACACACACACACACACACACACACACACACACACACAAATGTATAATTAAAAATGAATTAGTAGAAGTCCTAAAAAAAAAAAAAAAAAAAAAAAGCTAGAGGGTGAAGAATGCTCTCTGATGGCAGCTGAAGGGTCCCCTAATGGTGGTACAGTGTGGACCTCACAGAAGTGTAGCTCCCAGTCAGAGATGGAGCTTTCCACAATGTGGAGAACTCCGTCTGCTTACTTGGGCTTCCGTGACTATCAGAACAGTGGGGTAGGAAGAAACGTTGGTATCTGGTAAAGACTTGAGTCTAGAATAAAAGAGTGAAAGTGGAGTAATTTCATACTCTGAGGAACTAGAAAGGCTTCCAGGATAAAGACTTTTTCCCTTCTCTTTCTCTTGGTCGATGGATGGGTGTGTGTGGGCATAGCTTGTAGAACCATCTTCTGGTTAATGAAGAGTCCCACAGAGCAGGCTCACAGGACAGCTTAGTCACCAGAGAAAACCCCTCAACGATGCCATCTTTTGTTAAATAATGTCCTTTCCTGAGCTGACAGGGAAGCATGCTGTGAGGAGGAAACCTGAGAAACCAGGATACTTGAAATATCATAAGTAATAGCTTGTTCTGCACAAGTGTAGACAAGTGCTGTGATCTGATAATAAGACTGGGGAAAGGTGTTTTGGGGATTTCTCATTTCAGAGTATGAACGAAAAGGCACCAAATGAGAGCTGTTCAGAGCAGCCTTTAGATTTTGTTAGAGTTGAGGCCTTCCTATCTTGGGTAGAGGTTGAGTCTTTGCCTTATAAATACTATTGAATTATTAAAGGGTGGGGATAGATTTGTGGGCTTTTTCCTGAGCCCACTGGCAAGAAGAAGGACTATAATAGCGCTCTAGTACCAGTGCAGAGAAAAAGTGTGGAGTGGGTGACCGATGAGCAGTGGGCAGGGCTTTGTTAGTGCCTTTCTCTGAGAATGTCTGTAGAAAGCAGGTGGAGTGTTGGAGGACCCACACATGCTGAGAAGCAGTGCTGTGGGATGTTCTGTATGGCAAATATGTTGCTCTGATTGGTTAGTAAATAAAACACTGATTGGCCAGTAGTCAGGCAGGAGGAAGTATAGGCAGGACAAGGAGGAGAAGAATTCTGGGAAGTGGAAGGCTGAGTCAGAGACACTGCCAGCCGCCGCCATGACAAACAACATGTAAAGATGCCACGAGCCATGTGGCAAGGTATAGATTTATAGAAATGGCTTAATTTAAGATATAAGAACAGTTAGCAAGAAGCCTGGTACGGCCGTACAATTTGTAAGCAATATAAGTCTCTGTGTTTACTTGGTTGGGTCTGAGTGGCTGTGGGACTGGCGGGTGAGAGAGATTTGTCCTGACTGTGGGCCAGGCAGGAAAACTCTAGCTACAAAGCAGGGTGTTTCAGTTTCAGTGCTAAGCCTCCAGTCCCTTTCTAACAGTGTGCATGCCCCCAGGCCAGAGGTTTCCTCAAACTAGGTCAATTAGTCATTTCCTAGGAGCTCAAAGGAGTTGAGAAAATAGCTTAAGTACACATCCAGAATCTTTTTGGGCCTAGAGATCGAGGTTGGGTCTCTCTATATGTTCTCTTTGTATGTCATTACCAAGATGAGAATCACTGCTGTAGAAGTTTGTTACTGGTGGAGTGATGCCGTACTATTTGATTGATGGGGCTTGGGATGTATGGAGGGAAATTGTAATGCGATGTGCTAGATTGTTTCTAAGAACTCTTTCAACCTTAAAATCCCAGATTTCTAGGAAATGGGGCATGGGTTTGGACACCTTTGACAAAAGTGTTTGTTTGCTCTGGCTGCAAATATTTATTTGTTTGCCTTTTGTGCTTTGTCAAAGAAACATAGGTAGTAAAAGCAAGGATTGTAGACCTAAACATTGCTGTCAGTATTCAGGAATCACGTTTTGACAGTGAGCAAATTCAGAACTCTGGGTTGAATCACAAGTCTCATTCAATAAGTGGGTTCACACATTTTGGCAAAGGGTTGTAGGGAGTGTTTAGTTCATTGTTGAATATTATCCTGCTGGCTCATTCTTCGTTCCTCTGGGTATAGCTGTTGTGTTAAATTCATTGTGTTCTATGAACTTTTTTTTTTATATCTCCTCTCTCCCTTCTATTTTAGCAAATAATAATTTTTTTGTTTTGTTTTTTTGAGACAGGGTTTCTCTATGTAGCAAGCCCTAGCTGTCCTGCAACTAGCTCTGTAGACCAGGCTGGCCGTGAATTCACAGAGATCCATCTGCCTCTGCTTTCCGAGTGCTGGGATTAAAGGCGTGTGCCACCATCGCCCAGCTACAAATAATAATTCTTGGAGAACTGCTTTTGGCTTGCTTTATATTGTTATTTTAAAATGTCTCTTCCATTATTCAGTTAAGCCACCAACTAAATAAAAAGTTGCTTCACTTTTCACTAGCCCAGGAGGCTGCTATATACACATTTTCTGGTAGTTTGTTAACTTTCTTGTTCTTTACCATTTTCACTGAGCATCATGACTATGATGGATTTGATGCCAACCATTGTCCATGTGGCTCCTTTTCTTTTTATGGCATAGAAATGCAGACAGTTGCCACTTAGTATATTACTATCAATAGAATATTTTTCTCCTTTATGTTTTCAGGACTTTAGGGAACTTCTTTCTCATTTTGTACTTGAGAGAATTGAGAAGATGTAAATTTTCTTGGTGTCCATCATAGGGAGGTTCAGGAACAAGGAAAGATGATGTGTATAAAAATAGAACTATTAGAGTGAAGGGTTCCATATCCTTTTATGAATCTTTAACATTTGGATTGTCAACTTAGTGTTCTAACCTGTCACACTGACTTTTTTTTTCTAATTCGTTAGGAGGGAAAGATAGAACATTCTTCCCAGTAGGCTGCACTTCCCTCTGCTGGGTCAAAGGTCTGTCTCAGGCAGAAGTGTGTGGTCACTGTTTTCTCATATGTAGCAGAGGCCCCTGCAGCAGTTTTTACCTGTTTGGGAAGGGAGTCTGGGACATGAGAAAGGGGTTGAAATGTGTAATTGGAAATGGCTTTCCCCTCTGTAGTCACTCTCTAAGATTCACTTTTAGCTTGGCTGTCGTTTTTTTCCCCTATCCCTCCTTTTCCATCGACAACCAGTGAGCACAGCCCCTGGCAATGTGATAACTAATTATTTCAGGAAGCCTGAGTAAATCGCCATGGTTGCTGTAAACATCTAAACTTGAAATCTGTTTTGTGCAAAGCAAAGACAGTGTTTGCATGTACCAAGGGAAAACTGGTGGTAGAAATTGCTGAACAATTTGCCTCTAACTGTAGTGGGAAATATCCTTTTTGGGAAATAAGATGGATCAATGTAATTCTTCTCCCCATGTAAAGCTGTTATTGAAGTAACAACTTATCTTATTTTGCAGTCCTAAAGTAATAAATAAAACATTTATGGCTTGGAATAAATTGAGAGCATCCTATTACCTGTAGTAGCAGGCAAGTTCATATTTTTTTAAAGCCTCAGGCAGTAACATCAGCAGACTTTTTTTCTTCCTTATTTTCTAATCCAGAAGCTTCTAATTTCTTTCTGTCAGAGAACTTCCATTTTGGTACTGAGTAGCTCTTCAGGGACCCTTCCTGATATGACTACATTTGGGAGTACCTCTTGTAAATTGTATTTACTGTTAGTGCCCAGGAGGCACCTTGCTGTATAGAAAGAGCATGGGCTGCCAGTTGCCATACAGTTCATTTTCTATGTTTGGTAGGTCAGTCTCTGGCTCTCTTTCAGACTCTTGATCTAGTGAGTATCTGGAACTTTCTGACACTGGAACAGTTCTCAGGCTTTGTGTATACAGAAAGGAACTCCTTGCTTTGGTTTGTGAGAGTACAGTTGCATTCTGTTCTGCATGTGCGTGCTCACGCACAGCCTGAGGTCCTTCTGACCTGCCTCATTCCCATGAGTGTGGAGTTTTCATCCTTGCCCTTGGCTACACTGGAGAGCTGTCTTGGTTAATCTGCTGCTTCAGGATTGCCAGGTACTCATACCAGAATAACCTTCAGTTTCCCTTCAAGGATGAAGTGTGCCTTCTGAGTACAGTGAGTCAATTTTCCTGTTCAAACATTTGCCACTTATTTATTAACGAGTATTCATTGAGTTCCCACTGTCTACAAGAGTCTGTGCTGTGGGTTGTACAGAAGAAAATAGTGGCAAATTATCCATTATTTAAAGACGTTTATAATCCAGAAAGGAAGACAAGATGGGCAATTTTATGTGTGGTGGGATAAAGGCAAGGGTGGGTTTTGTATTTGGTCTTTTTGTTTTTCTTCAAATTTGTGTTAGTTGCTTTTCATCACTATGACCAAAATAATTGACAGAAACAACTTATAACAGTGGATAGAAATCTTATTGACTCACTGTTTCATGTGGGTTACAGTTTATCATTCTGGGGAAGGCATGGCAGTGGGAGCTTGTGGTAATGGATCAGAAGGCAAGAGAGGGCAGCTGGAACCAAGGACAGGATCACCTTCAAAGGTTGACCTCATCCATACTGACCCTTGGTCAGCTAGGCACCACCTCCTAAGGTACCATAGCTTTTAAAACAGCACCCCACGCTGGGGACTGAGTGTGTGAAACACAGACCTGTTAGCGGTATTTCATATTTAAACCATAAAATCAGGGGAGAGAGAAAATGACCATATTCTTGGAGGTCTGAACACCAGTACCTTTTAGGAGAAGCAAAACAAGAAGTATAAAGCAAAGTATAAAGCAGCATCAAAGGGAATGATGGGAAATAAGGAAAACTTAACCCTTCAGTTATCCACCAGAGCCTTTACCTTGTCTGTCTGTCTTTCTTTCTTTCTTTCTTTCTTTCTTTCTTTCTTTCTTTCTTTCTTTCTTTCTTTCTTTCTTTTCTTTCCTTCCTTCCTCTCTCTCTCTCTCTCTCTCTCTCTCTCTCTCTCTCTCTCTCTCTTTATTTATTTTCACATTTTTATTTTATTGGAAATAGATTGTTTTCTCACGTAATATATCCTGATTGTGGTACCCCCTCTGCTCCTCTGAGTTCCTCCCTACCTCCCCTCTCCTCCGATCTACTCCGTTTCTGTCTCATTAGAAAAGAACAGGCTTCTAAGAGGTAACAACATAGACAACAACATAAAACACAATAAAATGAAGCAAAAGCTACCATATTAAAATTGAACATAGTATCCAAACAGGATGAAAGAGTCCCAAGAGTAGGCAAAAGAGTCAAGAACCCACTTGTTCTCACAGTTAGGAGTTCCATAAAAATACTAAGATGAAAGCTGTAATATATACACAGAGGCCCTGGTGCAGACCCTGTGCTTGCTGCTTTAGTCTCTGAGCCCATATGTGCCTTGCTCAATTGATTCAGAGGGTCTTGTTCTCCTGGTGTTCACCCCCTCTATCTGTTCTTCTCCTCTCTTCTACAGAATTCCCTGAGCTCTGAGGGGAGGGATTTGATGGAGACCTTCCATTTAGACTCTCTCTCTGAATTATTTCTGGCTGTGGGTCCCTGCATCTGTTCCCATCTGCTGTTGGAGGAGACCTCTGACGATGACTGGATAAGGCACTGACTGATCTATGAGTGTAGCAGAATATTATTAGGAATCATTCTATTGATTTTTTTTTTTTTTGAACAGTCGTGTTTGGTTTTATTCTAGGTCTCTGGGCTATCTAAGTCTCTGGTTCTTTGTTACCCAAGTAGTGTTGGGTGTAGATTTCCTTCTTGTGAGGTGGGCCTTAGGTCAAATCAGACATTGGTTGACGACTTCCACAAGTTCTGTGCCAACACTGCCCCAGCGTGCACCAAGGAGACTAGAATGTAGGGTGAGGGCTCTGCGTAGGTACCCGTTGTGTGGATGACAGTGGTAATGGGGTGTTGCTGTCATTCGGAGGACAGCCTTTTATCTTGGCATCAGCCCGGGTTTTGGGGGGATTTCCTTTGGACTCTCTTGTCCAACGACTGAATTGAATGCACCCTGGTCCCACTGCTGGAAGCTTTGTCTGCCTACAAGAGATGGCCAGATTCCATATGCCCCACTACTAGGAGCCCTCATTAGGACCACCTTCATAGATAGGTTCCAGGAAGTTTCCACTGCACTAGGTTTCCACACCACCCTCCAAATGCTCCTCAATTTCAAAAGTCTCTTCCCACACTCTCTCCCGCCACCCCATTTCCCCCGCTCCTATCCATTCCTGCCCCTAGTCCACCCACAAAAATCCATTCTAATTCCCCCTCCTAGGGAGATTCCTGCATTCCACCCTAGACCCCTCCTCTTCACTCACCCTCTCTGGGTTTACAGATTGTAGCTTGGTTATCATTTACTTAACTGCTAATATCCCCTTGTAAGTGAGTACATACCATATTTATCTTTCTGGGTCTGGATTACCTCACTCAGGATGATTTTTTTTTCTAGTTCCATCTATTTGCCTGCAAATTTCATGTCATTTTGTTTTAAACAAGCTGAATAATACTTCATTATGTAAATGTTCTACAATTTCTTTATCTGTTCTTCTGTTGAGGGACATCTAGGTTGTTTCCAGTTTCTGGCTGTTATGAATAAAGCTGCAATGAACATAGTTGAGCAAGTGTCCTTGTCATAGGGTGGAGCCTCCTTTGGGTATATGCCCAAGAGTGGTGTAGCTGGGTCTTGAGGTAGATTGGTTCCCAGTTTTCTGAGGGACCGCCATATTGACCTCCAAAGTAGCTGCATGAGTTTGCACTTCCACCAGCAATGCATGGGTGTTTTCCTTGCTCCACATCCTTGACAGCATGGGCTTGTTGATCTTAGCAACTCTGTCAGGTGTAAGATGGAATCTCAAAGTAGTTTTGATTTGCATTTCCCTGGTGGCTAAGGAGGTTGAGAATTTCTTTAAGCATTTCTCAGCCTTTGCGATTCCTCTAGTGAGAATTCTGTTTAGATGTATACCCCATTTTTAAATTGCATTATTTGGTATATATATATATATATATATATATATGTATATATATATTTGTTGAGTTCTTTATATATTTTGGATATTAGCCCTTTGTCAGATATGGAATTAGTGAAAATCTTTTCCCATTCTGTAGACTACCTCTTTGTCCAATTGACAGTGTCCTTTGCCTTGCAAAAGCTTTTCAGTTTTATGAGGTCCCATTTATTAACGGTTGATCTTAGTGCCTACGCTGTGTTTTGCTCAGAAACTTGTTTCCTGTGCCAATGTGTTCAAGGCTTTTCCCACTTTTCTCCTCTAGCAGGTTCAGTGTGTCTGGTTTTATGTTGAGGTCTTTGATCCACTTGGACTTGAGTTTCGTGCAGGGTGAGAGATATGGATCTATTTGCATTCTTTTACATGTGGTTTAGCAGAGGGTGCCTGCTGGAGTTGGGGGATGAGATACAGCCATAAGTGGAGGGAGGGAGGTTAGGGGATGGTCTGTGGAATCCACAGTCCTCTCTATAGCTGTAGCTCTCACTTTACATCCAGAGGTGCTACAGTAGCTGGCTCATCATAATCACTTAATGAATTTTAAGTTATTTTCACTTAAGTTCTGGCAAAACCGTATTTCTGAACATTTGGAATTTCTTGAAGTAGTTTTTAGAGTTTGCTGTAAATAATCAGAATATAGTTGACCATACATGCCTGCAGGCCTGGCATCTGTGGACCAAACCAATTGCAGATAAAGGATATTCAGAAAAAAATTAAATCTATAATGAACATGTATAGATTTTTTTGTCTCTGAACAATATACTGCAACTGTTTATATAGGTAGTATTTATCTTATAGTAAATCTTCTGAGTAGTGATTTGGATATCTGTGTGGAGGAGGCGTGTCCTAGATCTGTCCTAGGATGTCCTAGGATGCTGAAGGACTGTCCATCTTAGTGCAAGGACTCTTTTTCTGTGAGAATATATTTATCATTTATAAACATCCTGGTTCAAAGAGTAAGATCAAGATAGTTTGTGTAATTAGATATTAGAGTTGGCTGTGATTACACTGGGATTCTCTTTGTAAGATCGAAGGCAGTGCATATTCTGGTTTTCCTACAGGCGGCATTGACAGCATATTCTACTTTGCACATTAGATTAAGATTCTTTTGATTTTTGAAGAACATTCTGAATAAATCACACGGTATTAATAAATTCAAAAGACACATGATCTTTAAAATTTCTCTCACTGGTTAACTGTTGAATGTTATGTGTAGCAACAAAGAATTAGGGGGGAAATGATCAGAGGAACTACCTTATGTTCTTATACACATCCAGATAGTTCTCTTTAGCTAGTGGGAGTCATGGCCGAAACAAAAGTTGAGTTCTCTGCTCACCACCCCAGAGGAGCCAGTGCCCTCTGGTGCTCAGTCTGGCACGTGGGAGGACCCTGGAAGGAAGCAGTAGAGGAAACAAGCCAAGGAGACCAGTTTATAGAGGCAAGAGAGCTTAGGCAGAGTCACAGGACATTATTGGATTACCACTGGCAGTGAACGGAAATCAGCCTACTAGAAAAACATTAAAAGCAAGAGTTTGAGAGGATCCAGGCATGCAAGACTAGAAGCAGTATCCCCAGGGTTGCATGGAAGCTAGGTGGTGATTGGTGCAGTCCAGGGGAGCTTTAGTGACCATGGCATCATTGCTACACAGAACCTGGTAATACTCTATGCTAAGAGGTGCCCGAGAATTGAGTGTTTAGCCATTCCAGTGTTTATAAGATAATAGGTGTAAAATACTAAGTAAACTGCAAAGGCTTATCAGTGTATTATTTCTAAAAATGAAATTTGTACCCTGGATTTACCTCATAGTGTATGTGTTTGAATTGCTAATGTTGGAATGATTCTCTAGTGGGATTTGATGAAGGGATGCAGGGAGAAAACAGCTCGTATTCAGAAGTGTTGGGTGGGGGAGGGGAGAAGGTTGCACAGCTCCCCTCCCCCCTGGTAGCTCTGCAGTTACACAGCAGGTGGGACCTGAACCTGGCTGCGGCCTCACTTGTGGACCAGACCTCATATCAGGCCAGTACCCCTCAACTCTTGATTAATGTGTGCTTTTGAGGTACTGGAGGCATTATAGTTTTCATGGAATATTGTTCCTAGCTTTCAGGTCATTCACCATTTGAGGGTATTGTGTAGCTTGGCTGTGGGAGACAGGTTAGCAGGCAGCAACTGTGGAAAAATCTATAGATTTTTATTTCTTTTCATTCGTCCTTAATTATCAGTATCAGTCTTGAAATTATTCTCAAGATGCCAAATTCTAGGTCTCCAATGTTCTAGAGGTGGTCAAGGAATATATGTAAAGTAACCTTTTTTTTTCCTTTAAAATTCTTTTCTTCAGTTCTTTTCTTAGTAGTACCAAGTGTGTAAGTGCAGGTATTGAAGACTGGCCTCTGCAGGCAATCCGAGCCATTTAATGTGCTCTCACGACACATCTTGGGGAACTTTATGTTAAACATATGATTGTATTCTGATAGAATGTTTTCAGTTTTGAAAGCCAAACTTTTGCCTCTTATTTCCATTTGTGATATAATAGAGTATCTGATAGTGATATAAAAAATAGGGAGTCAGATAAAATAGTAGCAGAAGCATCTAAATATCAAATTTAACTTTGGCAAATGACCTGAGTAATGTCCTTTGGATAAGAAAAACCCAAGACACATATATTAGTTTCCTATTGTTGCCTAATAACTTGCAGTTTAACACACCATTGATATTTAGCTCACTTTTGTGGGCTAAAGTCCAAGGATTGAAAAGGTTTGCCATTCCTGTAGTTAGAGTTTTTCTCTCCGGGTCCCGCCAAACCCCGGCAGTCCTGTAGCCCACTTATAAAATAAACACACAGACGCTTATATTATTTAAACTGTTTGGCCTAATGGCTCAGGTTTCTAGCTATCTAGTTCTTATATCTTAAATTAACCCATTTCTATTAATCTATAAGTTGCCACGTAGCTCACCAGTATCTTAACATGTTGCTTCTCATCACGGCGGCTGGCAGCCACTCTCTCCATCTCAGTCTTCCACTTCCCAGAATTCTCTTTTCTGCTTGTCCCACCTATACTTCCTGCCTGGCTACTGGCCAATCAGTGTTTTATTTATTAACCAATCAGAGCAACATACTTAACATACAGAACATCCCACAGCACATTTCCCTGGAGGCTGCAAGGGGAGAAGCTACTTCCTGACTTTTCCAGCTTCTCAAGGCTGTCAACATTCCTGGGCTCACAGTCCTTTCCATCTTTAAAGCCAGCAAGTGACCACCCTCCCGGAGTCACATGTGTTCTGACCACGGCCAGCAAGGCTGCTCTGCCTACAAGACTAGTGGATAATGCAAGATGTCCTCCCTGTCCTGAAGCACTGAATTAATCTGCATTTTCCTGTTGCCCTGTGGAGTCATAGATCTTCAGGTTCTGGAGATTGGGCTGTAGGTGTTGCAGGGGTCTAGGGCAGTGTTCTACGCACCAGCATGTAGAAATAGCTAGCACAAGCCTTCACTCAGAGAATATATTACCCTGCTGTGCTTCTGATTTGATATCAGGTCTTTAAGAAATCTTCACTTAAGTTACCTTTTTTTTTTTTTTTTTTTTTTTTTTTTTAAGAACCTACCAATTCTGTTTGGGTCTTAATCTCCAGGAATGCTAATGCTGGGTCTCTTTTGTTTGCTTTGATAGTGATAACCTGCTAAGAAGAGCAGCCTGTCAAGAAGCTCAGGTAAAGCCATTTCCTGTGATAAAATTAAATGCCCCTTATCTCCATGGTGCAGGAGCCACAGCTACTCCAGGGACTTCCGTGGGGTCTTGCATCAGTGCAGTTTGACTCTGTTCTCCACCTCCAGATGGATCAGGCTGTCAGCCAATTCTGAGTAGAATGGGTGGAAGTTAGCCATCTGGTGAAGAACAGTTCTGACGCCCACCCTTTTAGACTTGTTTACTTCTGGATCACTCCCAAGAAAACATAACCGGACTGGTTGAAGAGCTGGGAATTGGCACATGTTCACAGTTATCCTTGAAGATCTGGATAAACCCTGAATCATTCCTGATTGAATCGCCCCCAGGGATAATGGTTCAGAGCAGATGTTACCTCTGAAAGTCAAATCTTGTTAAAATTGTTGACTCCTGCTTTTAAAGCCCATCTCCCTAACATGGCTGATTCATAGCATCGCACTGCCATCCAGTTTCCTGGGATTCTGCTTAAGCATCCATTTCTCTGGCTGTGCTGGTGATAGTTGAATTGTAAATCCTTTCAGATTTAAGACCCTGACATTTCTCTCTTCCCCGTTTGTAATTTATACCCTGCAGATGGAGTCCTGTGACTCAATCCCTTTTTGTTATATGCCATTTAAGCTTATGATGTCAGCAGTGCCTGAAGAGATGTATGAAAGTTAAAATGACAGAGACCACATTTAGTAGAAGTGGGTGGCAAACCTCATATTTGTTTCTGAAGTGTTTTCACTTCAGTATATACTATTAATAAATCCTTCTTTGGTTCTAAATATGCTCTAAGAATTTGATTTTATTTCTGCACAGATATACCATCTAGTATAGCTTCAAGTTATTTAAAAATTAATTTAAATAAGCTTTAAATTTTCTTTTAAAGATCAACGTGCTAGTTTAAACGTGTAATTCCAGCTTCTGGGAAGCTGAGGCAGGAGGATTGCCGTGAGCTTACATCCTGTGTTACATAATGAGTTTCAGACCAGCCTGAGCTGTACTATAAGATTCTTTCCCAAAAAATAAGCTTTTGGATTATTTTTTAGTTGACACAATATTTTATACCTGTTTATGAGTCTCAGTATGATACTCTGGTAGATGTATGCAATAGTTAGTGATCAAATCAAGGTAACTATTGAATAAACCTTAATATTGAGTTCCAGCTGATACACCCTCCTCTTACTAAGGTGAATCCTCTGCCTCTGTTCTGAATCCCATCCCTTCTTACTTTCCCAGGAATAAGGTCTTGTTAGACCTTATTCTTCCCCCACATACTGACCTCCTTACTGTTCTGATCCTCCACTCCCCTGTACATGTTTAGCTCATTCCATGTGACTAAAGGTGGGTTGGTCCTCACAGCTTTCTCTACTTTTCCTATGTTCGTTTTACAGTCTAAATTAGTGAATGATTAAAATAAAAATCTTGTAAATGCAACTCTAGTTTCACAAACATCTTAATCCACCAAGGAACCTAGACTTGAGTTATAGGTATGGTTAGCAATTCTAGGGACTAAGAAATGTGGACAAGGAGAGATAATTCAGTGCCATACATCTGGAATCTGGTTGGCCAGAGAGCTGGTGCCTTAGGGTTTTTATTGCTGTGAAGAGGCACCATGACCACAGCAACTCTTATAAAGGAAAGCATTTAATTAGGGGCTGGCTTACAGTTCAAAGGCTTAATTCATTGTGTCATGGCCGGAAGCATGGCAGCACTCAGGCAGACATGATGCTGGAGAGGTAGCCGAGGGTTCTATATCTGGATGGACAGACAGCAGGAATAGAGTGCCATGCTGGACCTGGCTTGAGCATCTAAAACCTCAAAGCCTATCCCCTAGTGACATACTTCCTATCAGTCTATGGGGGCCATTTTCATTCAGACCACCACATTCCACGCTCTAGCCCCCATAGGATTGTAGCCATATCATAATGCAAAATGCATTTTGTCCAACTTAAAAAGTCTTATAGTCCATCACAGTCAGAACTATGTTTAAAAGTCCACAGTTCAAAGTCTCTGATACTCATGGCAGTCTCTTACCTATAACCTACTGTAAAATCAAAATGAGAAAAAAGCAGATCACATATTCCCAACATACAATGTTACAGAATACATGTTACTGTTCCAAAATGGAGGAAAGGGAGCATAGTGAGGAAATACTAGACCAAAGCAAGACTGAAAAACAGCTGAGCAAACTCCAGACTCTGCATTTCCATGTCTGATGTCAAAGCAATCTTAAGATCTCTAACTCCTTTCAGCATTGTTGACTGCAACACATTTCTTTTTCTTGGGCTGGTTCTGCTCACCGTTAGCAGTTCCCCTTGGCAGGTATCCCATGGCTCTGGCATCTCCAACATCTTGAGGTCTCCAAGGCAATCCAGGCTTCACCTTTACAGCTTCACACAATGGCCTCTCTAGGCCTCCATGAAGGGACACCCTAACATATACCTGGCTTCAGCAGCTTTCCTTAGTTGAGGAGGGAGATCCACAACCCATTTCTTCTATCCTTAACTCTAAAGCCAGAACCATTTGGCCTAAGCTGCCAAGTTCTGCTGCTTGCTGGTGCTGGAAAATGGCTCCCTTGTTCAAATACATTTTCACCAGCTTATCACTTTTTGATAGTTTCCTTTACTGCCTAAGCTTGGCTGTCCTGGGTTTTACTCTGTAGACCAGGCTGGCCTTGAACTCTGAAATCCACCTGCCTCTGCTTCCCCAGTGTTGGGATTAAAGGTGTGTGCCACCACTGGGCCCTAAACTTTTCTTTAATTCCTTTTCACAAGTTGGAAGCTTAGCTGGGTGGGGTCTTGCTCTGAGGTTGCCACTCCCTTTATCCCACTTAGCATCAGGATTTTCTTTAATCTGTTTACACTTCCTGGAACTCCTTTTCTCCCTCAACTGTACATTTTGTATTTTTCCTTTCTTAACTTGCTCCTTTTCATTATAGATCTACATAAGACTGGCCACTAATAGCCACACAACACAGTTAATGCTAAATTGTTGGGAAATGTCCTCTGCCAAAGCTGTTAATCCATAGTTCTTTAATTTAACCTCAGGCAGAGTTTTTGGACAAGGGTAGAAAACAACCACATTCTTTACCAAAATATCACAAGAAAGATCTCTAGGCCACATACTAATATTCTTCTCCTTGGAAACCTCTTGAGCCAGGCCTCCACAATTCAAATCATCCTTAGCACTACTGTCTTCCTACTAGTATGGCCCATTAAGCCTCATTTAAAATGTCCAATCGCTTTTCTAGTCCAAAGTCCCAAAGTGTTCCATATTCCTCCAGGCAAAAACATTGTCAGGCCTATCACAGCAATACCCTACTCCTGGTACCAACTTCTGTCTTAGGGTTTCTATTGCTGTGAAAAGACACCATGACCAAGGCAGCTCTTATAAAGGAAAACATTTAATTGAGGCTGGCTTACAGTTCAGAGATTTAGTCCATTGTCATGGTGGGAAGCATGGCAGTGTGCAGGCAGACGTGATGCTGGAGAGGTGGCTGAGAGTTCTACATCCAAATTGGCAGACAGCAGGAAGAGAGTGCCACATTTGGCCTGGCTTGAGCACCTGAAAACTCAAAGCCCACCCCCCAGTGACATACTACCTCCAGCAAGCCACACCACCAGTGATGCCACTCCCTAGGAGTCTATGGGGGCAATTTTCATTCAGACCACCACATCTGTGTTAGTTGCCTCTTTCCTGGTGGAATTCTAGAATGGAGTGGAACTGAACAAATTATGATATTTGGAGATTGGATATTTGGAGATTTAGCAGCAAAATGTCAAGATCTGGGTAAGAGTAAAAATAGAACAGAACTAATAATGGGCCAGGTAGTTTTTTATAAAGAAAATATCTTTTGAAGTATTTGGAAAGTGTGTGTGTGTGTGTGTGTGTGTGTGTGTGTGTGTGTGTGTGTGTGTGTATGTGTATGTGTGTGTTGGTATGCATGTATGTGTGTATGTCCGTGTGTATGCCTGTGTACTTGTGTCTATGTGGGCCAGAGGTTAGAATTGGTTGTCATCATCAATACCTTTCCCACCTATTTTTGAGATAGTTCCTTTTATTCAGTTTGGAGCTTGCCATTTCAGCTAGACCTGCTGCCCCTAGGATCTGCCTATTTCACCTCGCAGCACTGGGGTTAGAGACATACATTGACACTCGTTTTATATTAAGTGGCTCAATGTTATTTATTAAGTGGCGCCATTTACCATGTGAGAGAAGCCACGAGGCACAACAAAACCCACTATAAGAGTTTATTAAGGGAAGGGAACAGAAGGGGTGTGCATAGGCCTGTGGAATGACCGTGCAGGAAGAGAGGGGAGGAATAGGTGGAACCCGCTTTTATAGGTTCCCCCAACACATGTACATATGGGCTTACTTAGCTACGCCACTCATGTGCATAGATTACGTGATCACGCTCCGAGCAAATTACGTGATCACGCAGTGCACGTGCTACATAGGACATAAGGTCTGGGATGACTAAGCATCTTGCCTGGCTACTGGACAACACATGTGTGGTCATGTAGCTGGGCGCGTAGTTATCTGAACTTATTCTTTATGCTTGCACAACAAGCACTTTGCTCTTTATTTACCCAGTGAGCCATCTCCCCAGCACCAAGGGTTGTTTACTTAGGAGCAAGATGTAGAAAGAACCTCTAACGGACAATCAGGAATGTGGTAGATTTAGAATGAGTTATTCAATACAATATCTTTGTAAAACTTTTTTTCTCTAATCTTTATACTTCTCTGCTGGAATTCTGCTGCCATAGCCCAGGCTTACTCCCCATTCCACCCCGCTCTCCCAGACAGGTTTTCTCTGTATAACAGCCCTGGCTGTCCTGTCACTCAATCTGTAGACCAAGCTGGCCTAGAACTCACAGAGATATGCCTGCCTCTGCCTCCCAAGTGCTGGATTAAAGGCATGTCCTACTACCACCTGGCTAAGACTTGCTTCTTGATTTCCAAGACCTGACGTTTTTGCTCTGTTTAGTGTTTTTCTCTCGTTACTCTTCTTATCAGCTGTCCACTCCGATCTAGACATCACAGTAGTGGCTCCCATGCTGTTGCCATTGAATTCTGTGCTTCTTGATTCCATTCGGCCTTAGAGCCCATGGACTAGAAAAGGGATGAGTAATGGGTTTCTTTTGTGTATACAGATGTGAAAAGTAACTAGTAACATATTTTGAGAAAAAGTTTTAGTAATAAACTGAAGGATTCAGGATTTGTACCCTGAAAACTGAAGCCACATGGGTTAAACTTCCCTTCTCTTAGCCTGTGGCCTTATAGGTTTTATGCTTGTAATAAAGTCAGCTATATTTTCTAGAAGATACTGCCACTGGTATGGGAAGCAAGGTTTTTATCCTAGTGTAAAACAGGGCTCATTATCATTGAATAGCAGTGTGCCTTTGTTCTGTTGCTTGTGTGGTTCTGTTATGGAGATCATGAATGAGGTTTTGTTCTTTGGCTGTAAGTAAATTCTTTGGGGATAGAAAATAAATATATGTGATCACTAGCTGAATAAAGAGCATTTAATTGAAAACTTCTCCTTTTTCCTTTTCAGGTGTTTGGCAACCAGCTCATTCCTCCCAATGCACAAGTGAAGAAAGCCACGGTCTTTCTCAATCCTGCAGCTTGCAAAGGGTATTTCAGCTTGTGACTTACTGTATTCAGTTTTTCTAGAAGCAAAAGGCGAGATTCCCCGTAGAGGCAGGTGGTTAGACTGTGTAGGAGTAGAATGGACCAACACTCTACAGCCACAGGAGCTATTCTTAAAGTGGAAGTAACCATGACATGAACTGATGTTCAGCAAACACCAAGGATTTGTATCAGCTTGGGAGTGCTCCTCAGGGAATGATTGTTCTCCTGCTTTGCATAATTGTGTTAGGCTGTCACCATAGACAGAGATGTATAGAGATGACCAAGAGCACTGTGGGCTCAGGAGGACAGTGTGTTCTTTCCAGAGAAGGGAATCTTAAGCTGTTCTTGGAGGAGAATGTTCATTATTCCCAAACGAGGATGTGGTCTATAGGGCAGTAACCTAGGAACAAGAATGACAGTGTTCCTCAGTAACTGCTGCAGAAAGGGATTGTGGGAATAAAGTGTGAAGAATAGCTGGGCTTTTGTTTAAAATGCTGTAATTCTTGGTTAGTTGATTGTACCCATTGAAATGGAGGCGTACTATGAAGGCAAGGAGAGGGTATGGAGAAACTCAAAATTATCATAAGTGAGAGGAAAAAAGCCATAAGGAAAGTTTATAGTGTTAGTTAGGTGGTTGGAAATATAAATACAAAGACACTGACTATTTTGAAAAGAACAGTTTAAAATGTACTTTTTAAAGAATAGAATGAAAGAACTAAAGAGGAAAAAAAATGATACCTATTATTGTCCCAGTGTCTAGATCAGTTGTGTTTTCTGAGGCTTGAGTAATTTGTGAAAGTATATTAGGTTGGATGCTATAAAATTTAAGTCACATGACATTGATATTGAGTAGTTGGGACCAGATTTTAAATGTCCAGGTACTGTTGTCTGAAGCAAAAAGAAGCAGTGGCCCGAAAGTGAGTTTGGGGGATTTGTAGGATCTTTTGGGGAAGTTTGAGTTTGACTTCACAGTAAGGGATATATTGACTCCTTCTGTAAATTGTACCTGATTATGCAGATTAACCTTGCTTCATAGACTATTGCTAGACTTGGCTAAGTCCGCTACCCTTCTCCATAAACACCAATTTTCATACCAATAATAAACCATATTGATAGGTTCTTGAGCAGCACAGCCAAAATACCCAGTACATCAGTCACTGTGGCCTAGTGAAGGCAGCAGAAAGCTCAGGTGTGTCTCTGTATTGTTCTGCTTCTAAGGTATTCTGAGTTACTCAGCCTCCTAAATCCTCAGTTTACTCAGCTATAAAACTAAGCATCAAAATAGACACAAAACCAAAACACAAACCTTAAGAAATACTATGTAGAATACAGATGTCTTATGTATTGTATTAAATGGGGTGGTGCTTATAAGTGTTAATTATTTATAGAAAGTTCTGGAGGCTTGCTGCTGCTGCTGCTGCTGCTGTCAGTTTCTAGCTTGGTTCAGAAGAGTCTCCACTCTGCACTCTCACTTTTCCCAAGAACTCTTATAAGTCCCCTTTCACCCTCTTTAAATGTAGCTATTTGTTGTGCTTGTCCTTTAGAAATCTTCAATTTCTGGTGACAGGGTTTTGGCAGTTTCCTTAAGATAGAATTGATTATCGTAAGTTCTTGCTTCTAAGGAATACTTGGTTGTGAGGTTTTTGGTGTTATATTGTTTTTGCTGCTGTTTTGGTTTTTTTTTTTTCTGTAGTTGAAAGTTTTCCTCTCCTGCCCAGTCCCACAGCCGCTCAGACACAGAGGCTTGTATTACTTATAAACTGTATGGCCTAATGGCTCAGGCTTCTCACTAGTAGCTCTTTTATCTTAAATTAACCCATTTCTATCAATCTATGTTTTGCAATGTCTTCCATTGCTTTACCGGTCTGCTGGCATCTTGCTTCTTGGGCATCTGGCTGGCATCTCCCCCTCTGCCTTTCTTCTTCCTGTCTCTCTCCTCAATTTCCAGCCTAGATATAACCTGACTTGCCATAGGCCAAATGGCTTTATCAACCAATCAGAGCAACATATTCACAGGGTACAGAAAGACATCCCATAGCCATAGTTCCCCAGGCCACATTGTTTTTATATTCACAAACTTAATTTTTTGTACAAGATTTAGGTCCTTCTTACATCTTGCATTTAACTGTATATACTAAAAGTTTTTTCTTTACACACACACACACACACACACACACACACACACACACACACGTGTATGTGTATGCATATGCATAAGTGTAGGCACATGTACACACACATATAGAGGCCTGAGGTTGATGTGGGGAGCATCTTCAGTTGCTCTTCCACTTTATTTGTTGAGGCAAAGTCTCTCAATCAAACTCAGAGCTTGTCAATATGTCTGCTGTCCCTAACGAGCTTGCTGTCCCTGTCTTCAGAGGCCCAGCTGGCCATCATACTGACTGGGCCCTTAGGTGGGTTTTGGGGATCTGAGCTCCAGGTCTCGACACTGGAGCTTGTGCAGCAGCCTCAGCCACTGAGCCGTCACTCCTGCCCCTATTTACATCTTTAAAGTTAGAGCAGATTCTTGTTCGCAAGTGCAGCACTTTATCTAAAGGCTGGTTAAGATGCTGCCACAGATGGCCTTCCCTGAGTGCATTGCTTCCTATAACAAGGTGGATCCCTACATGCATGTAGGACACGGATGTTCTGAAACTCTCCAGCACCTTCTGTTTTAAAGCTTTTACTATTTAATGGCACTATTTTTGCCATCATCCCCATGCGCTAACACAATGTATAATTTATTGTACCGCTTTCTCATTATGTAGGACTGGTTTAAAACTTTAGGAGAACCTTAAGAAATAAGATAACTGTGTGTTTAATGTTAATAAATAATACATTAAAGAGTAATTATCTTGTGTGGTGCCTGAGTCTAGAAATTGCTGTAAGTACATAAAGTTTTTATTCAGGCCTGGTGCTATTGCACCCTTAATTATGTAATAAATAATGTATTTCTTATTGGCAACACTTGTTTTTCAATCTGAAGAAAAGTCTGCTTTTATTTTAGAGATTTTTCTGAACCTGTGGCATCATATAAAGATATGAATAAACAACAAATGTCTAAATGGTTTTTCTGAAACTCACAGGAGGCTACAGATTTGTTATGATTGATATGACAGATTGAGACTTTTGCTTTTAGGAAGTAGATCTGATCCCCTCCCAGCTGTTCTGCTCTTATCGTTCCAGCAGTACAGGTATCCCTCGGAGTGTTCCTAGCTCCACCTTTTCCTACGGTGCAGACATGGTGATCAGGAAAGAGGGAGTTCATTTCCATGTAGCCTTTCGTGTTCATTCTGTTAATTATTCAAGTACCAGAACAGGTGGCAAATGTTTAACTTGCTTATGTGCCCAGTTAGGGCCTTGATGGTTCTTGTGGACTCTTGTGCCATCTTCTCCATTTCTATCGTAGTTCCTGAGAAGTAATGCTTCTTGTGTATGCCATTTTGTGGTTCTAGCTTTCAGGAAAGATGGTGAAGGATTTGTTCTGTGTTCAGCTCCTGAGGATTCCTCCTTAGCTGCCTTTGTATTTTTTCATATAAATATCCTTAAGAAAGGTAAAGCATACCTCACTGGTTTTTAAGGAAACTGTATTTTAGGAAAAGAGCTAAGTAAATATGTATGTAGAAGTTAGATGTTTTAATACTGTGTGTGTGTGTGTGTGTGTGTGTGTGTGTGTGTGTGTGTGTGTGTGTGATGTTGAAAATACCAGGGTAATAGACAGGCCAACTAGTTCCTATATTTTGACATTTATTTGATTTCAACTCTGCCATTTGTGCAGAGAGATTTTTTGCTATTTCTACCTTTGAACCCTGGACTGTTTTTTGAATCTTGAACTGAATTGGAGTGCACTAACGGAATGACATTCATGAGAAATGCACAAACCCAACCGAAGGTTGTTTAATGATTTCTGTAATTGTAAGATATCACAGTCAGTAAGGTACCATAATCACGTTTGCCTTTCCTCAGAATTTACCTGTCTACATTTGGAGATTTATTCACTCATTCATTTTTATATCTATCTATCAGATACTTAGTAAATACCTTTGAAATATCCCATCTTAGAAGTTGGAGGATTCAATAATTACTAAGGACTGGTATTATTTTTTGCAAGCTTCTTATCCAGTCCTAAAGAAAGGCCATCCTCATCATGCATTGAGAACATTGTTGATGGACAGATATATCAAATGCTAGAGGAACAGAGATGGGCTTCCGTTCCTGGGAGATGTAGACCAGCTCCTCATTAATTCTCCTTGTTAGTCATCTGTCCTAACAGGTACCATTGACTTTTCCTTTCCTAGCAAAAACTCAGCTGTCATGGAAAAAACTTTTGAGCTCTCTCTACAAGTTTAAAGATTTGAGATGACTCCTAGTGGTTAACTTTAAAAACTTTAAAAAACAATGCTGATTAGCAAAGGATTAAGTAAATCTGTTTTGTTCCCCTGGGCCATATGAATCATGTTACAGTACATACCTCTACCCCCTTTATTAGAATATAAGTAAATTGTAGTAGAATGCCTGTGCTCTGAGTGTGTGAGTTCTACAGACAAGCCCTGTTTCTGTTGTATCTGCTCCTCTGCTGGGTCTGGAATTGGCAATTATGAGTGGGTCAAGCTTTGTTGTTTTGACTGTTCATTGTTTGTCTAATGAGAATGTAGCATCCCAAATGTATACAAGCTGATTGTTTGAGAGAAGGGACCAACTATTTTTCTATCTATGGTAACTCACTGTTGAACTTCTTATACTGGAACAAATAAGTCTGTGTTCTCTAGGACACATGATTACATTTTTATTCTCAGCTTGAGAATATGTCTTAAAGTAATTGTGGTTTTTTTCTCTTTGTCTACAGCAAAGCCAGAACTCTATTTGAAAAAAATGCTGCCCCAATTTTACACCTGTCTGGCATGGATGTGACAGTTGTCAAGGTGAGGAGGACTCTATAGTTTTTATTTCACAAGACCACCACTTCTAATATATCCTTTGCTCTTACCTTCTAAACAGAACTCGGTTTTTCATTTAAGACAAGAAGAAACTCAATGTTGTATCATATTCATATTCTATTAATTACTGAAAGAAGTTTTATTTTCTCTTGACATTGTCTGCTTTTCATTTCAGACAAGCTCACATGAGTGTGTTGAGCACGGGCTCACACGGGTGTGTGGAGCACGGGCCCACATGGGTGTGTGGAGATCCTGAGACTGTCCGTCTGAGAGGCAGCAGGTGGAGTTATCTCTTAGTTGTCTGAGTGTGTTCCCCAAAATACAAAGCCCTCCAGATTGAGTGGTTTAATTTCTTGGTAGTTCCACTAGCAGGCAAACATTTTCTTGCTTGTAAAGAATTATTTGTGACTAGGAATTTTAAAAAGAATCATTAGAGTTTGAGATTTTAGGTAAGAAGAAAAAAGGATAAAATAAGTTAGAAGGAATTGTTCATTTGAGACAATGTCACAGGTTTCCATTTTGGTGAACTTCAAGTGGCATATGTGTGCATGTGTGGGGTGTGCATTTAGTCAAAACCAGCCTTCTGCTGTGTTCATTTTTAATTAATTAAAGAAAATTGTGTGTATGTACGTGCACTGCATACATGCCTAGTGTCCACAGAAGCCAGAAGAGAATGCCATGTTCTCTGGAACTGGAGCTACAGACAGTGGTGAGCCACCATGTGGGTGCTGGGACTCAAAACCAGATCCGCTGGAAGAGCAGTCAGTTCACTTGACTGCTGGGCTATCTCTTCAGTCCCTGCCCCCTCCAGTGTTTTAAACCTGTGTTTCTTTTTTAATTATTTTTTGAAATTACAATTGCATCATTTCTGCCTTCCATTTCCTCCCTCTAGATCCTCCCATATTCTCCTCCTTGCTGAAACACTGTTTTTAATAATATTTTATTGATTCTTTGAGAATTTCATATGAAGTATTTTGGTAATTCTCATCCCCCACTCCTCCCCCAACTCATCTCAGATCTGTCCCCCAACTGAACCCCTTAATTTCCCAACCCCTCCTAACTTCATGTCTTTAAAAATAAATAATTCAGGCAATTTTGTGTTGCCATCTCTGGAGTGTAGTGGCCCTACCAGGGACCACCCCTTAATGACAACTTATCTCTTCCTTCCTGAGAAGCCACCAGTTGTCACTAGCTCCTTAATTAGTGCTGGCAGCTCCTAAGCGTTTCCCTTCTCCATCCTAGAGTGATTGGACTGCTGTGAATGTATTTCTAAATTACACTTTGAGTATCTCGCAGAGATTAGAAGGTTGTGTAGTATAATTGGCCATACAATTCTGAATTCTCGTTTCTAACTTGTCAGGCTTGATCTTGCAGTTGCTTGCCTTTGGGGTTAGGAGAAAGGAGAAAACATTTTCATGAGCATCTCTAATGTGGCACAGTCTAGGTATGAGAGCCCTGAGGATGATCATGTATGATCAAATAATAGTTCCTTATTGTTTAATGAAACTCTTGGCTAAAACTCTGGGCCTGGAGCTTTGCTGAAGGGAGACACTGCATATTAGGTTTGTAATAGTTCTACAAGTTTGTAAGTTCTGTTTCTCTTTGGCAGTATATGTTCAAGGCATTTGTTCTTCTTAGTTGGTTTTCAGATTAGTTGGCATCAGGTTGTCCGTAATGTCCCCTTGTTATCTTTGAACTTTGTGTAGCTTTTGTAATGTCCTGTTTACCTTTCACCTTAGCTGTGCCTGCTTTGTTGCACTGGCATTGACCCCCCCACCCCCTCAACCCCGACCCCAGTAGTCTTCAAGATATTTTAGTTCCTGCCGAAGACCCAGTTTACCTGTGGATCTTCTCACTGACAAGGTTGTTTTATTTCTGGTCTTTCTTGAAAAATTATTTCCTTCATTTTAACTTTTTTTTCTGCTGCTCTCTGTTTGACATTTTCATTGGTTTATTTTATTTCCCTCCTGTATGTATTTAAAGCTGTAGAATCTGTTGCTTCATCTGTGTCCTGTCACTTTTGACACAGTTCTTTCACTATCATTTCTAACTATTTTCTCATGATTGTGCATTTACCCATTTCTGTAGATAATTTTGTCTGATTTTTGCTTGACCTGTGAATTAATTTCTAGGTCTAAAGTTTTGCTGGGTATCATTTTGTTAGTGATTTCTGAATTAACTGCATCACCATCAAAGAAGTATTCTATATAATTTCAGGATCTTAAAGCTTATTGGGATTCATCTTTATGTCTAAATTGAATAGTCTGTTTTTATAAGTGTTCTGTCTGTGTAAAAGTAATCGTATCAACTACTAGATATTGTGTTCTGCTATGACCTACAAACCAGATCTGTTCATTATGTACTACAGATCTTCTCTTAACCTCCTGTTTCTTTTACTTTGCTTTTATTGATAATAACTAAACTATCCTGTTAGGAGTTGCAAATCTCCTAGTATGATTGTGCATTTGCCCATTTCTGTAGATAATTTTGTCTGGTTTTTATTGTTATATTTTGAAATGATTAACTATCAAGGAATGTTTGTTATAAATGTTGGTACATTGTGGATGTGAACCTTAGCCTATAGTGACTTAGCCCTTTCTCCTGTCCAACTGTAGATATGTTTAAACCCATTTCTCGGCGTGCTGTGCATTGGTATCCAGCACTTTGACTCAACTATTGCTTTTCTGATTAGAATCTTGTTGGTCAACAGTCTGTATTTAGAAATGTCTTGGTGTTAGTCTCCTCAGGAATCCTTAGTGGCATGAATGGAGAATATTTTTGATGGCCTTTCTCTTGTGTTAGGTTGGATGTGACTGTTGTGTGTGGCCCATGTGGTCTCCACCAAGCGTCCTCACAGGGTAGCTGAGTTCTCTGAAATAAACACTATCAAATTTATTTCTAAATACTTGATTATATATGTTTTAATAAGAAAGGACATTTTTTCTGTGTAACTGTAACAACGTCTTTAGACCCAACAAATTTAACAATTCCTTAATACCAAAGGCTTATGGCCTTTTGTTCATATTTTGTAATTTTTCAAATTTAAGATACTCTGTAATTATATATGAAAACTAGTATACTATTTATGTTACATGTTCAGAAAATAGGTATTAGAGAGAGATTTAAATCTTAGTAGAAATATTAATATTTTTTTTCCTGTAGTTTAATTGAAACTATTAGTCTTTGAAAGGTTAATTTCTTTTATGCTGTGGGATGTTCTGTATGGCAAATGTGTTGCTGATTAGTCAATAAATAAAACACTGATTGGCCATTGGCTAGGCAGGAAGTGTAGGCGGGACAAGGAGGAGAATAAAGCTGGGAAGTGGAAGGCTGAGTCAGAGAGACACTGCCAGCCACCACGATGACAAACAGCATGTGAAGATGCCGGTAAGCCACGAGCCATGTGGCAAGGTATAGATTAATAGAAATGGATTAATTTAAGCTGTAAGAACAGTTAGCAAGAAGCCTGCCACAGCCATACAGTTTGTAACCAAGTCTCTGTGTTTACTTGGTCGGGTCTGAGCGGCTGTGGGACTGGCAGGTGAAAGAGATTTGTCCTATGGGCCAGGCAGGAAAACTTTAGCTACACTTTTATATTAAATTTTATTTGGAAACAATTTCAAATTTGCAAAAGTTACAAAAACAATACATATATATTTATCTGCTTCACCCAGACTACTAACATTTTACTGTGTTTGCACATAATTTCTCTTTACACAAATGTGCATGTAAGTATATAATATATATAGGTGTTCCTGCGTCGTTCTTATGGATGATGTCTTAGGGTTTCTATTGCTGTGAAGAGACACAATGACCACAGCAATAATAAAGAAAACAGTTGCCGGGCGGTGGTGGCGCATGCCTTTAATCCCAGCACTCGGGAGGCAGAGCGGATCTCTGTGAGGCCAGCCTGGTTTACAAAGCGAGATCCAGGAAAGGCACAAAGCTACACAGAGAAACCATGTCTTGAAAAACCAAAAAAAAAAAAAAAAAAGAAAGAAAAAAGAAAATAGTTAATTGAGGGTGTGAGGGTGGCTCACTTACAGTTTCAGAGGTTCAGTCTGTTATCATCATGAGGGGGGACATGACAGCGTGCAGGCAGAGGTGGTGCTGGAGCTGAAAGTGCTACATCTTGACACAGAGACAACAGAAAGATGACTGACTGACATTGAGTGAAGCTTGAGAAAAAAGACCTCAAAGCCCATCCCCACAGTGACACACTTCCTCCAACAAGGCCACACCTCTTAATAATGTCTTCCCTCTGGGGGCCATTTTCTTTCAAACCATCACAGGTGAAATCATTGATCCCTGATGAATGAACTCATCTTTCGGCTCCTCTCTCTTTCCTGGAAGTCAGGGTGTGGAGCTCAAGGTTCTAACCTTTAAATCATTTGTTGGGAGTAACCAGCTCCCAAACTTTCCTCTATAACACATACTCTGGAGTGCTTGAAGGGTGCTTTCTGTGAGTAACAAAATAATTTCCATGGATCTTCAGAGATCTATGCTAGGAACAGGGCACAAAGACCAGGTATTTCAGATTATACTACAGGTGTTTTAGCCCATCTGATATTTAAGTATTTAGGTTTTGCCTGCTGGTGTGTCTTGTGTATTTTGAATCAGAGGTAGTATTTCCATTTCACTTGCTTTATGTCCTTTAAGCTTTTAGCATTTGTCTGCAGGGCTGTATATATCAATGTATATCTTGGTGGTGGCTGAAATGTACATTTAAATGTATGCATATATCTGAGACGAACATTCTTAGTAAAAATGGGAAGGTGGAGTGCTCTTCTGTGAGTACTTCAAAACACACCTGCATTTTTTATGTGCCATCATAGCAAAACAATAATAATCTCCATTTACTTAGCACAGTACCAGTTGCAAATACTTTTCTAGCTGTTCTAAATTATGCTGTGTAGCAATAGTACAGAAAGCCATGATTATCCCTCTCTTGATACATGGAAATTCATTGATAAGGAAATTAAGATCCAGCGAGTTTCAGGCCACTCAGCTAAAAAGTAGCAGAGCTGAGATTTACCGTAGGTCTCTTGGGCTCTGAAATCAGTGCTCTTTTCATTACATCTACTTCCCCATTTGCATATGCTCTTGACTTCCTGCCTTCCGATGAAAAGCGGTGTGTGAACAATGTAATAGAAGCCACACTGACTCTTGGGCTGCCTAGCAGTGTAACTAAAACAGGGGATTGGGCTTGAATTTTATTTTTAAATAAGGAGCTAAGTAGATAGTTTCTCAAGCCCTTTCTGGCTCAGAAAGTCTAAAACTATAAAAATCCTTACCTTGTGGCTTTCCTAGAATTTTCTTGTCTATCAACTGTGTGAAATTGATAGAGTCAATGTAAAACTTTAAAGAACATATCTCACCTTTTCATCCTTTGAACTTGTGGTCCTACAGTGACAGATTTACCAAAGCTTTGTTTTATATTTCAGACAGATTATGAGGGACAAGCCAAGAAGCTCCTGGAACTGATGGAAAGCACAGATGTGATTATCGTTGCTGGAGGAGATGGGACACTGCAGGAGGTAGGGTCCTCCTCCCCATCCACGGACATTTTTAAGGGGAGAAACATGGAAATTAGGTTCTAGGACAATGGCGACAATAATTAAGGAAATTGTTGTAGTTCATTATTTTAGGGCTGTTGCTCACAAACTACTACAGCCCTGAGCTTTTCTCCTGTACTTTTCTTGTTTTTTGTAAACCTTCCTCCCAGCAAAAAGAAGAGTTTATATGTAATCAAATTTGTTTGACAAAATTCGATAGAACAAGCAAGGCTCTATAATCCAAGCACTTGGGATGAAGTGGGAGGTCTTGAGTTCTAGTTAGTCTTGGACTATATAGCAAGACTGAGCTCAAATACTGAGTAAGACAGGAGGCAAGATGGGTGTGATGGGCTGAGCTTGTTGTGCTGTGCATCCTGTTATACAGTAGCTCTGTGATGGTGTCACAGGTGGACCTGTGTCACATGGTGTCACCGAGGACAAGTTCTCATCAGATGACAGTTTCTCTCAAGAATACACCTCTCTGCCCACTCACATCATTTCTGCTGTGTAGAAAGTTAACTCTCTTTTTTTTTAGATTTATTTATTTATTATGTATACAGTGTTTGGTCTGCATGTATGCCAGATCTCATTACAGATGGTTGTGAGCCACCATGTGGTTGCTGGGAATTGAACCTGGGTCCTCTGGAAGAACAGCCAGTGCTCTTAACCGCTGAGCTATCTCTCCAGCCCAAAAGTTAACTCTTAATACTGCATTTATAGGAAGAGGTGCTGCTTGTTCAGGTGTATGAATCTGTCTTCTTTTCTGTTGTTGTTTTTAAGGTTGGTTGGTTGGCAGTCAGTGCTAGAGAACAAACCTCATGTATGTTGGGCAAGTGCTCACTACTGAGCTCTATTCCTAGCCCTGTCTTTGTTCTAATATTAGTATCACTCACCCTTAGTGAGATGCTACACCTATTAGAATGGCCAGGATCTAGATCACAGGCAGTACCCAATGCTGATGAGTATGGAGCAGTAGGAACTGTCATTCATTGATGGTGGGAATGCAGAATTGTTTAGTCACTTCATCTATTAGGATAACCAAAATCCAGGAGAAACAAAACAGAAAACTGAACATACTCTTACCATGTTATCCAGCAATTGTGCTCATTGGAAGTTACTCAGAGGAGTTTACAGCTATTGTGCATACAAAAAAAATGTGCACATGGTCGTTTATAGTGTCTTTATAATCAACAAAACTTGGAAGAAATGAAGGTCCCCTTTAGTAGGTCAGTGGGTAAGTAGAGTTGCATATCCAAGTAATGGATTATTTCACGTGAAAAACAAAAAAAGAGCTCTTCAGTTATGACAAGACTTGGAGGAAACAGTGTATATTAATAAGTGAAAGAAACCATGAAGACTAGTTTACAGTTCAACTGCTTGACATGTGGGCCAAGCAAAAGTAGAGAGAGGAAAAAGGTGAGAGTTGTCTGAAGTCGGGAGAAGAGAAGGATGAGTAGTAGGCACACAGGACTTGTAGGGCAATGAAAATACTTTGGAGATGATACTGATGGCCAGGTGTCATTACATGTTTGTTAAAATCCATAAAATGTGCAACACAGAGTGAACACCAATCTAAACAATAAAGTTTAGATGGTAACTTTAATGTAGATTCATCAGTTTTATTAGATGCTGTACTTTACACCATACTGCATTACTGTGGCCTTTGTGCTGTCTTTGATGGCTTCATCAGTGTGAGGGGTCAGAAATGAACAGTAGAGACTGTCCTGCATCTTACTTGGCATCTGTATAGGCCTTAGTAAGCTCCTTTTTTAAAAGGCTCTGCTAATGATCTTGTAATTGTTTTTATAGCTTGTTAATGAAATGTGAAGAGTTCTGATTGCCTACAAAGAATGCAGTAGACCATTGACAGCCCATGTAATACTGAAACCCAGTGAGGCGGGACAAGATAAAGGAATGAGATGTGTCAAACTTTAATTTTTACAAATGTTTTTACAAAGAGATAGTGAATTGTATATTTGGTGCATTTGCAGTCATTAAAGTAGACATTGGCTAGAGAAGGGATTGGTTAGGTATGATGGCTCACACCTGCTTCCCGGCACCAAGGAAGCTGAGGCAGGAGGAATGCTGTGAGTCTAGGCTAACTAATGAGACCCTGTCTCAAAAAATGAATAAAATAAAATAAGCCCTCAGGAAGAAACACTTGAGTACGGATTTCTGAAAATAGTAAGGCATCTTTCCCTCTGTGTACCTCAAAGGGGTAACATAGGCTTTTCTGCATAGATGAAAAGAGTGCACATTTCTGTAGAACCTTCAACATATAAACATTGGTAAAGCTACGTTTTGTAGACCTTGAAACATAATTTTACCAATGTAATGTGGAATTTTTTTAATTTATCTTAGTTTTTATTATTACTTCTAGGTTAAGAATAAAATCCAATTTAGCCCTGATTATATTTGAGAAAATGATGTGTTTTTAAGGTCTAGTACATCATTTAACATAAGTTTCTAGAAGAAAACAAATAAGTTTGTGGTCCATGAAATTTGAATTTAATTTTGTTATGATAAAGGAAATGCATGTTGTTTATAATAATTGTTTTACATTCATAGGTTGTTACTGGAGTACTTCGAAGAACAGATGAGGTGAGCTTGTAACAACACATTTAAGCTTTTACTTCTTATCATTCTTTTGTCTTTTGCTCCTCATGATGCATACATACATACATACATACATACATACATATATATATGTATGTGATGGTATTGTGTTCCCCAAAATATTGTGTACCTTAATAAACTTATCTGGGGTCAGAGAACAGAAAAGCCACAAGATACTTAGGCTAGAAAATGTTAGCACACGCCTTTAATCTTCCAGAGACAGAAATCCCTCTGGATCTCTGTGAGTTCAAGGCCACATTGGAAACAGCCAGGCATGGTGACTCATGCCTTTAATCCCAGAAAGCAGCCTTTAATCCCAGGGAGTGGTGGTAGAAAGCAGAAAGGTTTATAAGGCGTGAGGACCAGAAACTAGAAGCATTTGGCTGGTTAGGCATTTGGCTGGTTAAGCTTTCAGGCTTTGGAGCAACACAGTTCAGCTGAGATTCTTTCAGGATGAGGACTCAGAGGCTTCCAGTCTGAGGAAACAGGACCAGCTGAGGAATTGGCAAGATGAGATAGCTGTGGCTTGTTCTATCTCTCTGATCTACCAGCATTGACCCCAATAACTGGCCTCGGGTTTGATTTTATTAATAAGAACTTTTAAGACTCATGCTACATATGTATGTATGTATATATGTATAAGTATACACATACATATATATGATGTGCTGAGGATTGAACCCAGGGCTTTGGGCATGCTAGATGAGCACTGTACCACTGAGCTACACCTCCAGCCCTTTATTCATTTGAGACATGGTCCTGATAAGTTACCCAGGCTGGCCTTGAACTTGTGGTTCTCTTGCCTCAGTCTCTGGAGTCTCTGGGATTCCAGGCATAGACCACCATGCTCAACTCCTATGTTACAGTTTCAATCCAGTGCAAATGTGATAGAATTTGATTTTTGAACAGATGATACAATACTGTTCCTCTGTCATAGGTCATTCTTATGAACCATGGTGGACTTCTTGTGTTGGTAATCTGGAGTACCAGTACATTTTAACAGCAGTTTGTACTATATAAAAATTTCCTGTAGAATCTTTTCTTCAAGGAATTCTTTCATCAATTAACAGTAATGTGTTCATATAAGAGGGACCAGATAGCACTGAAATGAGTGAACTAGGCTTATTTGGTTAAGGGTGAGCACAAGGACCTGAGTTTGATCTCCAGGATCCATATGAAGTCAGCTGGGTATAGTCGGTGGTGCTGCTGGTAATCCCAGTGCTGGCTGGCCTGGAGAGCCGACTTTGCAGGTTTTAAGCCCTGGGTGAGACCTGTCTAAGAAAAATGTGGACAGTGCCTAGAGAGCAGGATGGGAAGTTGCCCTCTGGTCTCTCTGTGTGTCCTAAAACCTTACCCCCTACCTGTGCACAGACAAATGTGTATGCATACACAAGAATGATCTAGATATATAAATATCTACATCTTTAGATCTTAGAAATGTTAAATACAAAGTAAGTTTCTAAAAAAGGTGATATATATATTTCTATATGGTTTCAGAATGCAGGAAACAGTACTGTCACTGTGTGTTATTTGGTATGTAAGTATATAGTAAGAAAAAATAATGTAGTTGGAAAAGAGTCATACCAACCTAGCATAATGATTTCCTCAAAGAGGAGGCAGGAGAACAGGATCTCAAAGGACTTCGTCTGTCTCTCTGCCTGTTTATTTACTTACTAATTTCTATTTTGCGATCCTATTTCTTAAAATATCAGAAGCAAAATGGTACATGTTCTTAAATCTGAGTTGTGGGCTTATGGGGTTTTGTAAGATTTCATTCATTGTCCTGCCATAGTTTAAACTATTTAAGTAAAAACAGAGGTTGGATTCAGAATCATCTTTTGGAATCTTCAAGTAACTGTTATATCTGTGACATTCAGTTAAATCATCTAGTTTGTCATTAACTGACAGCTATTTGACTCACTCTCTTTGCCATGTGTGTATTTGAAGAAGCTTATGAAACACTGTCACCTGTCATTGGTCACTGTAGAAACAGGGATTTTTGGTTGAATTACCTGCCTATTTCTTATCTAGTGTGATCGCTTAGTGTGACTCTCAGACTGGGTAATGGCTCCAGTAGTTGTAAGACTGTCATTATCTTAACCCAGTTTCCTATAAAGAATTGCAGTTACTGAGTACCCAAATCTGTCTTCTAAATTCTGAGTCATTGTGTTTCCACGGACTGCTGTGTTTTGGAAACTGCTCACTTGGAGCATTTGCTTGCTGGCCTAGGGATGGGGAATGGAGATGAGAAGGAAGACACAGGCCAGTTACTTTGTCATAGAGGACACACACATGTCTCTCTGTTGAACTTAATTTTCTGATTATAACAGGAAAACTTTCTCTCTTTTTGTTCTACCAGGCTACCTTCAGTAAGATTCCAATTGGATTTATCCCGCTGGGACAGACCAGTAGTTTGAGTCACACCCTCTTTGCCGAAAGTGGAAACAAAGTCCAGTAGGTTGTCAATATGGAATGCTAACATTTCTGGATGATAGAGCCTAGGACTGAAAACCACATGCATGATAAAGTCGACTTTTCAAATTTGGTAGCTTGAAACTTCAAGTTGTTGAGAGAGAACATCCAGCCTTTCAGAGAATTGGGGTGTTTCCCAGTTGTGCTGTGGTGGCTCCCTAATCTAATAGTAAGTCCTGGAGTCAAGGTGGAGGTGAGTACTTTCTGCCATTGGAGCTGATGTGAGATGGCATCTCTGACCCTATGTTTTTCTGCTTTTACACTCTAAGACCCTTTCGTGAGGGTGAGGACAGATTTGTACTGATGGTCCCTTTAAGTGCACATGGTGACAAATAGCAAGTCTTTGTGGGAACTGAACTGGTAGCCTTGGCTTCGTTATCTGGTGATGTAGGCAGGTAAAACAAGTAAGTACAGTCCTGTCCTTTTGTGACTGCCTGGAGTGGTAGGTAGTTGGACATGGCAGACAGGGAAGGCAGTGAAGTCCTGACATCGGAACTAAATGGCTGAGCGGCTAGCAGTGTCTTTGGGAGTCAGGCAAATTGTTGTTTTAGTAGTTCTTTTTTCTTGAAAGCTTTAGGGAACAAAGCCCAAATCCTTCAAAAAGGTAGTGATCTTGAATTTGAGGTCTGGCTTTCACAGCAATTAATAATATAATCTTGAGCAAATGTTGTCAAAAGACATAAGTAAATGGACAGTGTTGGGGAAATCATTATACCATATGCAATGTAAGGTTTGTGACAGTTAATGTCAGGAAGTAAATATTTGCTGAATAAATTAGTTAAAAATTTCTCAGAATTTTTTCTTGCTATAACCTTCTAAGTCAATAATAACGATACTCAAGTGACTTTTTTATTTGAGTTAAGAAAAGTTTTTTCTGCTTTAGAGTGTTTTCTTAGACTGGTTCTTATAGATTGACTTTCCCTGTTAGAATTTTGAGGGCCAACAATTATATCTTTTAACAATTCTGTGCTGTTCATAAAAGCCTGGGTACATATAGGAAAACCCAGGCATGCATATAGATATTTATCAGCCCCTCATTCTGATTTCTCTCAGGTGTCACAGGATCCTTCAGCCATTCTCCAGCCATCCTGAGGCCTAGCAAACAGGGAAGCCTTTTAAAGGGCCATACTGTTTGGTCATAGGTTAGAATTTTCGAAGGGCAACAGATAATGACTGATGAATGCCTCAAGCATTTTTGCTGATCTGATATAAATCCTATACAGTTTAGACTTGACTCCTTTAGCGAGCTTGTCTTTCCTTGATCAGTAGAGATCATTGAACCGCTTTAGCCAGCATTGCCAATAGCATGTCAGTGATCAGAGACAGGCTGTTTTCCTTCCGAAACCCTTGGCTGTCCGCAAGCCAGTTTACACTCACATGTGGACACCCCCAGGATCTGAGATAGCGGTCTGCTTTTTCGGAGCAGTTTTTCCATGTTCTCAAACTACTGTTATTGCTGCTTCTATTTATAATTTAAAGATTAATAAAATCTAATGTATAAGCATGCCCCAGGGCCCTTAGGTAATCAGTAAGTCTGCCGTGGGCTCAGAATTTTGCAGACTTTTTAACATGGCTGCTGCCTGAGGCTATTTAAAAAGAACAAAGCTTTGCCTTTGCCCTGCTGTCAAAATTTCTTGTCGCATAATTATTAAAGAAGAAAAAAGTCTTTTTTCTTGGAATGTGGTCTGTTGCAGGTAAATAATCCTAAATGCCAAGCTACAATGCTTCTTTATTAGAATTTGAATTATTGTTAGAGAATGATAAATTAGTTTGGGTTCTTTTCAGGTCAGTCTCTCGAAGGCACTTTCTAAGGCTCTCCCCATTTGCCAGGTGCTGTGCACACATCGTCTGCAGGGCTTCCTTCATAACCCATACACACTCGGGACAAACTAGCCTAGACTTGGGAGCATGCTTCTTGCTTTCTCCAAGTCAGATCTTAATTTTAAAAACTTTGGTACTCACTCCCCAGGCAACATCTATATTGAAAGGAAAATAATGGGTTCACAGATAAGTACGGGTATTTTGCCTGCATATAGAATTTCTGATGGCCAAGGAAGCCAGGAGGGGGCACTGGATCTCCTGGAACTGGAGATATAGATGGTGGTATACCTCATGTGGGTACTGGGAATCGAACCAGGGCTCTTTGCAAGAGCAGCAAGTACTCTTAACTCCTGAGCCATCTCTCCAACCCACAATAGCTTACACCACATAAAAGGAAAAGGCCTCCAGGCAGCACAAGCACTGTTAGGTATAGTCAGCAACTGAAACTCATGTATGGATGGCGGGAATGCCAGGTAGTGCAGCCTTGATAGGAACTGTTGTGGCTGTTTCTTATCAAATTAAACATAAATTTGTCACACTTTTTAGGCATTTACCTAAGAGAATTGCAGACATACAGATCCATACAACAACCTAAACCTTATTTGTAGAATCTGTTGCTAGTTGCCAAAAGCAGGAATAGTGGCAATGTCAGCCAACTGATGTACCAATTATGGTACATCCGTACAACAGAGAGCTACTTAACCATAGAAAGAAACTATCTACCATGTCTACCATGTCGATACAGTCAGTGGCATGAATAATCTCAAACTCATGCTTTTTCATTCTATTATATGACAATTCTACAAAAGATTAAACCGGACATGGTAATTGCCAGGAATTGATGGTGGTGGGAGTGGGTTGGCTGCAAAGATTGATGAGGGACTTGGAGGGATAATAGAAATATGTATTTTGGAGATGGTGTTGGTTACATGAATAAATTGACAAAAGGTGTGGAAAGGCATGCCTACAAGGACAGATTGTACTGCACGTGGCTTCCACCTCAGTAAGTCTGATTTTCAAAAAGAAGCTGGTCCTTCAGTTTCCAGGGTTGCATTGGAGGAGCTCTGCTGGAAGAGCAAATGGAACGCTGACAGGAATGTTTGCCCAGGATGCACAAGGCCCCGGGCCCGATCCTCAGCACCCCAGTGGAAAAACAAAATAACTGCCAACTCTTGGACCTGAACAGGCGGGAGGACACCAGCCAGCCAGACGCCCCATGGTTGAAGAAACAAGTGGGAACACTGAGTCTCGACTTCCAAGGCAGAGACTCGTGAATGGAAGCAGCTGTGGCAAGCAATACTGATGTAGGAAAACTGGAGGCTCTGTGTGGTCACTCTGAGAATGCCAGCCTCTTTGGCACCTGGCCTTACGGGTTTCCTACAATACTGAGAGATTTACCTCCAGGAGTTTGCTGCAGACCCCACACTAAGTACTACAAAGGGGGAAAGGAAGAATTCTGGGATACTTGGAAGCAATCTTCCCTTGCAAGTCTGCATCAGGAGCAACTGTTCAGAGCCCCAGCTTCTGGAGTAGTGTTGGAGCGCCACAGGGATTGCTGGACTCCAGCTGGCTCCAGCCTTCCACATGGGAGAAGGGAAATAACCCAACTCCATCCCACTGTTCAGTCTTCCCCTAACTTATGGGGTAGAAAGGGTTGAAGACCAAAGTGCAAAGGTAACTGGATAGTCAGAATCTGTGCAGTTACACAATATGCTTCTAAATAACATGTACATCAAGGAAGAAGTCTTGAGAAATTTTAAAATATTTGAACTAAATAGAAACAACTCCCAAAAATATGTGGGAGGCAGTGATGGTGGGTAGAGGAAATTTAAAGCGTAGTGTGCACATTAGAACAGAAGGCAGAGAAAGATTAAGTGTGAAGGCACTCTGTAACATACGCCTGGGAAGGGGAGTCGGGAGGAGTGTGAGCTTGCCACCAGCCTGGCTGCACAGGCAGACACTGTCAGGGAGCGGAGGAAAGTGAGCTAAATCTAGAATTAACAGAAGGAAAGAAGAATTTAAATCCAGAGTAAACAAAGGAAAATAATGGGATTGAAAACAGATGTCAACAGAAATGCTGGTTCTTGCAAATAATAAATCTCTAGCCAGGAAAAAGAAAAACTAGAAAGGACACAAATGATCATTTTGGTGATGAAACAGAAGACGTTACTGCAGAGCCTACGAACATGAAAAACGTTCTAAAGGAAAAGTATGACAATGCTAGGCCCATAAGTTTGATAACCTTGGAACAAACCAACTCCTTCAAAGATGGTTTGGCACAGCTCATGCAAGAAGAAATAATTGGCAAGTGGATTAATTCCTGCAAACAGTAGAGTCTCATTCAGTGCTGAAAGGCAATGAGCTATGGAGCTCCAGAAGAACAGAAATTTGGATGCATATCACCTAGTAAAGGAAAACAGTCTGGAACAGGCTACACTGTGTGGCTCCAGCTGTTAGATCTGGACTAGGTAAAACTATGAGTGTAAGAAGGGGAGGGTGTTAGAGCTTGGATGGTGCAAAGACATTTGTGTGGTAAAATTACTTTGTATATACTACTGTAGTGGGCACGTGTCATTAACATTTGTCTCAACCCATTGAGATTGCAACTATGATCAAAACTGGATTATGAATGACAATAAGTCAATATAAGTTCTTCAGGTGTAACAAATGAGCCAACCAGTTTTGGAGGTGGTGGGAGGAGATGATAATACAACGGCTGTGTTTGTAGGAGGGGAAGGGATTGTATAGGGAAATTCTGTACTTGCCTTTAAATGTTCCTATGGACCTGGCCTAAGATGGCTCTAAAGAAGGAGGTTCATGTAAATTTACTGGATTTGATCTCTGGCAACACACACACACACACACACACACACACACACACACACGCACACGCACATGCACACACACACACACACACACACACACACACACACAGAAAGAGAGAGAGAGAGAGAGAGTTTAAAAATAAGCACAGTCCTGTCAAACTTCAGTAACTTGATTAAGCAAGCACTAGAGATGTATTCTAGTTTCTCCTGAGTTTGGTCGACATCAGCATATACCTCTATGGCTACTATCTCTCACCATTAATTCTAATTATATGGTGATCCTATACCCCATCATTAACTTCGTTCCAGTAAGGTGAATATTTACAGTGTATTGAAACATACCAGATCAGTTTCATAGTGATAATCAGAAAAAAAGAAAATTTAAAAACTGGACACATTTGGATGCTATGAGAAACCAAGTTATTATTTAGAAAACTGGTTTTTAAAGATGTTGTTTTTAATGGTGGTGGTGGTGAGGGGGCGCTGGTGTGGTGTATACCATGAATCACAGCAGTCAAAAGGCAGAGGGCCACTGTGAATTCAAGCTCAGCCTGATCTAGATAGCCAGTTCAAGGTCAGCTGGGGGACAAAGTCAGACCCTATTTAAATAAATAAGAAAGAGGGAGAGGGGATGTAATTTAGTTGGCAAAAATGCTAGCAAGCGTGAAGCCCTGGGTTCCATCTCCAACATGAAATAAACCAGTCGTGATGGTACACATCTGCAATCCCAGCACGGGGCAGATAGAAGCAGGGAGATCAGAAACTGAAAGTCATCTTTGGCTAGGGTGCCAGCCTAAGATACATGAGACCCTGTCTCATGGTTTTAAAAGAGTTAAATGTTTATCTTGGCTTTCTTTTCTCTTTCTTTCTTTCTTTCTTCCTTCCTTCCTTCCTTCCTTCCTTCCTTCCTTCCTTCCTTCCTTCCTTTCTTTCTTTCTTTCTTTTTTTTCAAAGACAGGGTTTCTCTGTTTAACAGACGTGGCTGTCCTGGAACTTGCTCTGTAGACCAGACTGGCCTTAAACTCACAGAGATACACCTGCCTCTGCCTCCTGAGTGCTGGGATTAAAGGCATGCACTATCACACCTGGCTGATTTTGGCTTTCTTATGTGACCTGTATTATACTATCCAGACTGTTAATGAGGGAAAGGTTCTTTTTGTACAATAGAAGATAAATTAGAAAGAATGGTAGAAGAGACAATTCTGGTTTTTTTTTTTTTTTTATTAGTTTGCGACTCAGTAAATCTTGGTAATTATTTTCACTGGTTGCCATCATCACCAAAAGACAGCCAGGTGTTCTTTATCTTCTGGTGGAAGTACATACTACCACATAGGGATTATTGATTGATACAACCTCTCAATTGACACAAAATTTCCATTCTAGCTATACTCAGAAAATACATAAAGTAGATATATATACTAGGGCCTTACACATATAATCACTAAGGTTCAAGTCCACAGAAACTCAATAGACAAGTGGCCTATTTCTTAAACAAGTAGGGAAATGAAAAAGAACAGATAATAGATTAAAAGATTTAAATCACATTAGCCAATCATCATTTATGTGTCTTGTTTGAATCTTGATTTGAACAAATGAAGTAACATACATATTTATATATAAAATTTGAAAATTGACTAAATATTCTGATACACGGTGATTCAATATTTTAAGTATAATAAAGATATTTCATAAAAGTCTCTTGCAGATACATAATGAACTATTAAGATGTCAGATTTGCTTTCATTGATTAGTGGTTTACAGGGTAATGTGAGGAAGTAAGTATAAGATGAATTGCTAAATGGTCTTATTAATAAAAAACCCAGAGCCAGATATTGGGGTGAAAACTGAGAGATCAGACGAATAGGACAAGTCACAGCCAACTTCACATTACCAACTCCTCAGCCTCCAAAGAGAGCTACTTTCTGTGTACTCATGCCTATATACCGTTCTGTGCCCTGCCATCTTACTTCCTCTCTTCACCCAGCTACATCACTTCTTCTTTCCACCCAGCTCTGTCACTTCCTGTCTGTCTGTCCAGACCTCCAGATCACTATGGTTAACTAGCACTGGGATTAAAAGTGTGTGCCACCACATTTGGCTCCGTTCCCAGTATGGCCTTGAACTCACAGAGATCCAGATGAATCTTTGCCTCCCGAATGCTAGGATTAAAGGCGTGTGCTACCACTGTCTGACCTCTATATTTAATATAGTGGCTAGCTTTTTCCTCTGATCCCCAGATAAGCTTTATTGGGGTGCACAAATAAAATATCACCACAAGTAAGATTGGTCATGAGTTGATAATTGTTGAGTCTGAGTGAGGAATATACATGAGTTCTCTGCAGTTTATGTGCTTGAGATTGTAGAGAATAAACTTGTTCTCAGCAAATGCTGACTGCCTGTTATTTGACATGCATTGTGCTGATGTAGAGTTTTCATTGGTCAGTACACTGAACTGACACTAGCTTTGTGGAACTTGTGTTCTCCAGGAGGAAGCAGATGATAATGTTAGTAAGTATAGACTGTGGTCGAGAAAGGACAGTAACAGTTCAGTAATAGTCACAGTGAAGGACCTTCCGCTAGGCTAGAAGGAGTGGGACCCTCTGAGGTGGTACCATCTGCCAGATTTGAGGGATGAGAGTAACGGGCTTGTAATGGCTGCACCTAGGGCATAGGAGGGTTGATGGCCATTCTGAGGAGGTCCCGATGTGGGTCTACTATGAGAGCAGATATTTTCCTGTCTAGCCACTTAATGTTTCTCTTGTTGACCATCTGTTGTGTATTTATATATGCCTGACTTTGAATTTAAAGTACAAATTCTAGGCTTGTTTACCGATCTGGCTTAATTTTGTATGCCCTGAATGTGTAATATATAGTATTTACTTTTGATGGTATTTTTTTTTACATATAGTTTTTTCAAGAGATTGTCATAATGTGGGTAAGAATAGTCTTGTATCTTGAATGAAAGAATCAACAGTGAAAATGAAACATGAAAAACATCCTTGTAATCCTGGAAAATAAGGAAATATGTCTTGGGTCCTGAACTATAGTTTGCTATAAGTCCTGTCCTTTAGTTACCATCTGGCTGTTTGAGAAGAAAGAAATATTTTTTTTTTCTTTTTTGAAAATGGCTAAATTTCTTACACCGATTAAAAGGCGCTGTGTTATATTATGTATTCAAGTACCATATTTTCCAATAATAGGCACAGTGGAGCGATTCAGTAAATGTTAAGTAAACAAATGACCAGTAACTTATGTAAGCTCCAAATCATTCTCTGTGAATCTCTCAGAACATTGTACTGTTCTGAGTTGGTAATTCTTTCACATGTTTTCTTCTGCTTTCTTAATATTATTTCAGAAGACTAGCTTTTCCTGACTGCCCTCCTGGGATTCTGAGTGTGTGAGTGTGGGAGTGTATGCACACATGTGCCTGCTGTGCACTCAAGGAGGTGGTGTTTACCATTGACAACAGGTTCCTTTCCATTTTTTCCCTGTTTAGACACATTACAGACGCCACACTTGCCATCGTGAAAGGAGAGACAGTTCCACTTGATGTCTTGCAGATCAAGGTAAAATCTTTCCTTCAGATTTTAAAAAACGTATCAAAGTAACAAGAACAGGTTAAAGAAAATAAAGTTTTAACAGTTCACATGGGATTATGATGAACATGGCCTTCCTTTTCTCTTCCTATCCCCAGAATTAGTCTCCAGAGAAAAGCATTATTCATGATTCTGTTATCACTAATTAATGTGTTTATGATCCCATTTTAAATACCATTGTAGTTGGGGCTGAACATATAGTTAAATGGTAGAATGTGTGTTTACCTGTATGTGGTCTAATCCCTAGGACCTCACCAAAAAAGGTAATTGTGATAAAAAGTCATGTGGTATAAAATTTATAACTGTGGTCATTCTAGGTCTGCACTTAGTAGTGTTAAATGGATGATGTCACCATTTGATAGATACGTTAGCTTTGAACTTACCTCTTGGCCTCTTTGTTACGTACAAAAATTCCTCTGTATCACTTCCTAATATAATTATATCTAGTTTTAATTCCTCTACCTACTGCAAAAAATCCATTTATGGTTCTTTTGAGCACTAGAAGGGCCCCTGAGGCCAACCATTATGCCGTATTCCTGTAATCCTGACCCTCTGTAGGAGCACAAGGATGAAGGGTTCAAGGTCATCTTTAGCTACAAAGCAAGTTGAGACTAACCTGTACCACATGAAACCCTGCCTTTTAAAGGGGAAACAAGGACTGATGAAGGACTTAGGACAGTGACTAATTTCTGTGCCTGTTGAAACGCTGGCCACATCTTTCTTCCACGTTCTGTGACAAGTGAACGTTTTCTCATGTCTTGCTGGTGTGACTGGTCTTTATCCTTCAGCTCACCTGGTTGTCTTGTAATCTTAGCTTTCACGAGAGCTTAAGAAGAGTTAGGACTTTGTAGATTGTCTGTCCAACCTTTCTCACTTAGGGTGTGAACAAGGTTTTCTGTAGCTTCCTGTATCTTAGAGCTCTACATTTTTCTATTGAGCTGTGTAACATTTTCTTATTTGTAGATTTGTAGAGAATAATTTGATTTAGAAATATGTTTGTTGGCTGTGTCAATGAAAGGGCATAGAAGCAGTTATACCTCATAGCATACTGGGCACTCAGACTTTGGTCTTTAATTACTTCTATCTTAAAAATAACAACAAAAACAAACATCTACCAGGACTCAGTGAAAGAATGGTTTTCAAAGGATGAGTGTCAGGTAAGAAAACTCAAAAATTGATGGGGACATCACATAAAGATGTTAAGAGCCAACTGATTGGTGTATGGATATCAAAATTATTAACTGTGGATGGATTATAATGTCCTACATAAAAATAAGGAGTTCCTGAGGTCCAGGTGATATGACAGAAGAATTACCATGTTGTAAATGTAGAAGGAATGATAGTATATTAATGTTATTTTTCAGTCACCATTTTGGTAATTGATTTTCGGACAAGATCATCAGTAGAAACTGAATGTAATGGATAGAAATCTGTTGGGAAACAAATCTGCAAGTATTCTCAGAGTACTTGGACATTAAAAGGGGCAAATATATATTTGAAATAGAGATATCTGGCATATGCTATTTTATCTGATCATGAAAAAAACTGACTGTATCTGCCTTCTGACAATGATGTCATATCACTGTATAGTCTTCTGCCCCAAATATCAGCTAATCTAAATCTAATCAAGAGATAGTAATCAGAAAAATCCAAACTGTAGGTAATTCTAAATATTTAGACTGTCCTCAAAAATGTCAGTGTTAGAAAACCCAAAGAAAGTAAGTGGTCTGTTCAAGACGGAAAAATAGGATTTTAGTAAAGAATCCTGGATTTGAAGAATGAAAAACAGTCGTAATCATGGACTTTGTAGGATGAGTAGATACCTGCACATGGGCTGTATTTTAGGTGCTGCATTCCAACCTTAGATTCTTCGAGAGTGGCGTAGGTGATGCATTTCCACCCATGTAAGTCCTTACTGGGGAGGTAATTGCTGAACTGTTCTGGGCTGGTGTCCATAACTGCAAACCTAACAACACTACAAAACATACATGGGGGCCAGAGAAAGAGCACTGGCTGTTTTTTAAAGGATCCAGGTTTGGTTCTCAACACGCACATGCGCTCAGAACAAACTACAGTCCCGGGGAATCTGATGCCCCCTTCTGGCCAACGTGGGCACTGCATGTATGTGGCACACAAGCATACAAATACACACATAAATAAAAATAGAACAAAAATAAGAACAGAAGTATAAAGAGAAGACTTTGGCAATGGTGACTTTAGGTGAGAGGTATAAATAGTGTTCACTGTACTGTTTATGATTTTGCTTTTACATTGTTTTCCAAAATAAAAAATAGGGGTGAGGAAGAAATGGTTGATTAGCAATTTCTAATTTTTGGTCAGTATCCTTTTAAAATTCTAGAAAAAAAGATATGCTTATTTAGATAGGAGTTAAGCAAGTATTATTTCTTCATCTAACTTAAAAACAAACAAAACAGAAAACAGCAAATGGCTCGGAAGGCAGAGATGCAGAGTTAAATCATGCTGCAATGGTGAACCCTGTGTGTTTCTCACATCTGACCCGAAGATGTGCCAGCTCCATTCTGGAGAAGCGTTTAGTAGTCACTCATTTTATGATTTTGTAAAACTTTTAAGGATCTATCTACTGTGCCATGATCTCAACTGAAAGTCAATGTTATACTGATTGAGCATCCCTAATCTTAAAATCAAAATGCCAAATGCTCCAAAATTTGAAAACCATGTTTTTGATTTGACATTAGGAATTTTCAACCAATGGTTTTTGCAGATATTCAAAATTTGAGAAACTCCAAAATGGGGAACATTTCTGGCCTTATGCTTTTAGGCAAGGGACACCTAACCCATATGCAGTTTTGTAGTACATCTTTATAATTGGTGAACTATTGTGGAATATTAGTTTAAGATGTGTTACATTCGTTTATGTTGTGGAATATTTGTTTAAAGATACAAAGATGTGTTGCATTCATTTATGTTGCATTTGTTTGACTCTGTAAAGCTGTGTTACTGTGCCGGTCTAAAACACTTGATGGTCTAATAAAGAGCTGAATGGCCAATAGCTAGGCAGAAGAGGGATAGGCAGGGCTGCTAGGAAGAGAGAATAAATAGGAGAAATTTTGGCTGGAGAGAAGAGGGAGAGGATTGAGAAAAAGAGGAGAGGAGGACACCAGGGGTCAGCCACTCAGCCAGCCATGGAGTAAGAAGAAAAGAAAGATACATAGAATAAAGAAAGATAAAAAGCTCAGAGGCAAAACATAGTTAAAGATAAAGGGGATAATTTAAGTTAGAAAAGCTGGCTAGAAATAAGCCAAGCTAAGGTCAGGGATTCATAAGTAAGAATAAGTCTCCGTGTATTTTTGGGGGAGCTGGGTGGCGGGCCCCCAAAAGAGTTAAAAAAATCAACAACAGTGAATTTACAAGTTTACAGCCAAGTCTCCTTTAATTTTTCTTCATGCAGTGATGTCTAGACTTTACATCATGATCTCATTAATCATAATCTAAATTATAATTGATCTTCAGCATATAATACAACTAAGTTGTTTTCACAAAACAGAAGAACTATGATCAAAGGATAACTAGTAGAGATTGTTATCTATAAAGACATTGTTGTAAAATATGATTATTACCAAAGGAGGTGAGTCAGGAGATTTTTTTTAATAACTCAGTGATTTAGTATTTGTTATATATTTATTAGAAGTGATATATTGCAAAGTAAATTGAATTTAGCTGGAAATTCTTGCTGTGCTTGTAAATGTTTCTTGTCTCAACCCCCTTCTCTCACATACTGATTTTGTAAATTGATGTCAGATTTTTTTCACAATCTCTTTATATTAATGACACAGCCCAGGAAGCAGAAAAATTTTAATCAATTCTTAGAAAATGTGGAACAGTAGCTTCTACCCTAGTTTCTGAGAAACCAGTTTAGTTTAATTGATTTTTATTCTTGTCTTATTTCTGAAAATTGCTTTCAGAATGTGAAGAAAAATCTCTAGGCAAAGCTTGATGCCATAAGCATTATAGGCAATGCTCGATGCCAGTCCTTCCTTCCACAAGCACCACAGCCTGTTAACGGGAACTGACGATTCTCCAAAACCACAAGAAATCATGAACTATAATAGTATCTATCGTATTTAGCTTGTTCAGTGTTCAGCATGTGCTCACATCTCATTGAACATTCAATTTGGTGAGAAAGTCAAGATGTGTTTCTTCCTATGGTGTATTAGAAAAGACCACAGGTGGGTAGGCAAGAAACCATGTTGGCTTCATCTTCAGAACATATCCATAGGCCAGCACCTCTTCTTCAGTCTCTTGTTCTCACTCTGGTGACCTTCATCTTACTGCAGAGCTCTCTGACTATGACTTTGCCTCCACATGGCCTGTTTTCAACAACCAGTGTGTGATCACAAGTTAGAGCACATCACTTCTCTGATCAAAGTCCTCAGTAGTGTCTTTTCCTTGAATAAACGCCAAGGTCATTTGTAACGGTAACGCCCGCGTTACTGTCACCCGTTCACCATGTCCGAGCGAGGGGCTGTGGATTAAAAAATAAGGGACAAGAGACAGCGGGTCATTTGCCTCAGCAGAATGCCAAATGCCAAATGCCGTTTATTGAAAGAGGGAGGAAACCTTAAATACAGGCTTACAGCACAGTGGTGGATCCCCGGAGGGCAGAAGTTTGCTACTGAATGTTCTACATTCTTGCATCTAAGCTGTTAACGCCCAATATGCAGGATACACAAATAAGGAACTTCCCTAAAGCATTCAGGAGGATGGATACCGGCAGGGAATTAGAATAGGGAGGACATCTGGTCAAGGTCAGCAAGCAGGCAACGGCTTTACTCAATATGGGAGGAGACCAGGGCCCTACAGGTCCCCCCTTTTTACTAAAAAATGAGCTTCTGACTTAGGTTGCGTGGGACGTCAGCAGGTCACCTTACCCGTCATGGAGACACCTGCCCAGGCCCCGCAAGTGCTCTGTCTTAGGTTGGTGAGCGCCCCCCAAGCATTACCCGTCTCTGAATACTCATTATCATACAGGCTCAACCACGTGAGCTGTAGAGTAAACTGTTGCCAAAGATCTCAAAGTGGCGCTGGGCTTGCAATCTGTGCGACCCAGAAAAGACCAACAGTAGTCCTAACCCACCCATAGCCAGGAGGCTAAAGGCGATTGAGCCACTCCCTTCTTAAACGAGCCTTACTGTAAATTGGAGTCCTTGTAAGGTGGTATCCCATACACAAATGGAACTTGAGTTTAAATAATTTTTGCAACTTTCAAAGCCAATTTAAATGTATAAATGTAGAATTAAATTTATCATGCCCAATAAAATAAAAGACTAACTAACTGTGGTAGCTACTTTTGCTGCCAGGGTCTCCATTGTGCTAGCTGTAGAACCCAATTATGAAATAGCCATCCCAGAAATAGTAGCAGCAGTGGCCACCACTGCTGTAACAGCAACAATGGCAACATCGATGTCCGAGTCTCTTCTGGAGCATGTGAGCATCATCTGTGTCTAACTGCCATGGTCCACTGGCATGGACGCAGCTCCAGGAACACGAACCACCAAGGCCCATTTTTCTTCATCCCAGCACTACTTAGGCTGGCAGATCTGCAAAAGAACAACTAAGAACCATAAAGAAAACAAAAACAAAAACAGCAAACAAGGAGCAGAACTAATGGTCTCATAAATGGCTACATTCAGGCTCACAAATTTTAAGGTGTCTTCAAAAGAGGCTAGATGAATTTCAGGAGGCCAATAGATGTTGCACAGAGCCATTCCTGAAAAGTAGGTACTACACCAGCTTGAAGAGGATTGAAAAATGTGAAAAGGCTTAGCTTGCATGCTACTGTTAACAAATAGAGGTCAGTGACCTTCATGGTTATCCTTAATCTCCAAGGTGTGACACATTCTCAACATTTTTGAGAAAAGGTTACCATACATTACCTTCTGAAGAATCCAACCACATGGCTACACTTCCTAGGCTTACAATAATGTTTGCCAAGGCTGGCCGTATTGGGCTCTCAATCCCCATTGGCATCAGAAGGGGAGAGTTTTTTACGAAGGCCCAATAGGTCTCTGCCATGTCGGGATTCAGCAGCAGCCACAGGGCGCACACAGTGCTCAGGAACCCGAAGAGGAACTTCATTGTCCTGTGGAAAGACACAAACAGATCCCCGGGCCCACACCAACACCGGATCGGGTCCCCTTCAAGTGCCAGTAGAAAGATCCTTCCATCGCACCAGAGGATGATTTGCAACAGGAGCCCTCCAGTGCTTATCTGCAGTGGATACTCCAGCAGAATCCACCAATAAAAAATTTAAAATATATAAAACAAGGGAAAGAGTAGAATGTGGAGAGGAGAGATGAGCCCCTAGCTCCCCCCTTTTTACTTTAGTAATATATGTTTTTAAGGTACGATGGCAGAGTTCTACTATAGCTTGTCCTTGAGGATTATAAGGAATACCAGTCTTATTAACAATAGAAAAGTCTTGGCAGAATTTTGAAAATCCCGTACTGCTGTAGGCGGGACCATTATCAGTTTTTATGCATTTTGGCACGCCCATGTAAGCAAAAGCATGAAGGCAATGATTCTTTACATCCTTAACCGTTTCCCCTGAATGGGCAGAAGCAAAAATTAAAGAAGAATATGTATCAATAGACATATGGACATATTGTAATTTTCCAAAGGAAGGTACGTGTGTGACGTTCATCTGCCACACATGATAGGTAAAAGTCCTCGGGGATTAACTCCCAAATGAGGAACAGGTAAAAATTCAACACAAATAGGACATGATTTAACTATCTGGATGGCTTGTTCCCGGGTTATGCCTGTATGATGACGAAGAGATCCAGCATTAAGATGATAACGTAGATGCAACTGAGTAGCCTTATCAAAGGCAGAACAAACTAATGTGACAGCCACACGAGTAATGGCGTCAGCCCTCTGATTACCTTCACTTAGAGGTCCAGGCAATTGAGTGTGAGCTCTAATATGGCCCACATAAAGGTTATGTGAGCGGGACCATATGAGTCCTTGCACTTGCAATAAATATTCATGAATGGGAGAAATGGATGGTATGTAGGCTGTTGTCTCCAAAGGCATAATGGCATGTGCCACATATTGACTATCAGTATAAATATTTACACTCTCATCAGAAAACATCTGTAAAGCAAGCAACAGTCCCTGTACCTCCACCATCTGGGCAGAAGTGCCCTGAACTTTCATTCTCTTCACTATGTTACCAGAAACTACCACAGCAAAACCATGTGAAGTGCCATCAGTAAATACCACACGGGCCTGAGGAATAGGAGTCATCTGTACTATCTTGGGAAATATAACAGGATGCAATTTAAAAAAAAAATGACACACATCATTGGAGGGGTAGTGAGTATCAAACTGACTCTGCATGGAGCATGTTAATATGGTCCAATCATTATCATTAGCTTGCAACCATGCTATTTGAGACTGGGTGTATGGGGTCACCACAATATCTGGCTCCTTACCAAAAGTTTGAACACTGATCTTGATTCCCTTAAATATAATCTGAGCAATAGCCTGTGGATAAGGAGTGATGTTTTTTGCTGGAGAAGCTGGGGAATGTACCCATAGAATAGAACCTGTTTGCCAAAACGCTCCAGTAGGTGAATGAGAAAAACAAAATATTCATGACCTAAATAATGATAGGGAAAAGACACCTGTAGCTTTTCTGGGGCAATCTGTAAATTAGCCAGGCTAAGAACCTCTTGTAATTTAGAAAAGGCATCAAAAACAAGTTTTTTATCTTTAGCAGCCAATAAAATATCATCCATATGAGTCAATCACAATTAAATGCCAATGTTTAGGAATTGCCATGGGGCAGGCAAACCAGGCTGTGTTGCTCCCATGAGAAGCATGGTATTATTTACAGCTCTAAGATCTTGTAATAGCCGCCATTTTCCTGACTTCTTGTAGAGGCCAGTTGGGATCTCAGGATTCTTGTGAAGTTATAGATATGTCCAGCACCAGAATCCAGTAATCTTTTAATCTCAATCCCATATAATTTTATTTTTAACTTAGGCTGTTTATCATTGATAACTGTTTGTCAAAACACCTTTTTCCTATACTTTCAAAGCCTCCAGTTCTACATATAGGTGCCATTTTGCAATTAAAATAGGAAAGCAATATTAATCGAGCAATTTTATCACCAGCTTCTATTTTCATGGTCCTTTTTACATATACCAATTATAAAAGCATTAAATACAATCTCTACAGGATTAAGAGGTAACTTTAGGTAATACTTCTGAGTATTTTTATAAAATCTTAAAAAGAGGATCCTTTTTTATAGATTCCAAGTAACATTAATGTAAATTGCCAAATATTAACAATGTGGACCAAACAATTTACCTGTATTTTATTTACTGGAAAAATAATTTTGTAACCTCTTTATCAGTAAAAGATTATTATTTATGGGTTTATCTTAGCAACATTATTTAATAAGTTAACAACCCAATCCATTTCAGGTGTTATACTTCTATAGAATTCTAGAAAGCAACTTAAAGAGCAGAGCCAAATTTTCAGTAATGATCAACAGACAAGAGCATACCTAATATATAGTTCACAATTATGAATTCTGTTCCTTAGTTTATTTACCATGAGAATCCAAACATTTATTAAGACAATCAAAAGAACAGAACATCCTTTATACAATGAATAATTAATATCCCTGGAAATTCAACAGCATTGACTTAGCATTCCATGTCTGACCGAAACCATTTTTCACCAGAAGTTGGGCCCGTTTAAACTTTTAGTTGCTAGTCCCTCTCCTGGACTCTGCTGGCTTGGTCCATTCTGTTGGCCTTGTGGCTCCACCTCCTGCTTTGGCATACCTGCCCACCCACTGCTCCGGGCTATCTCACACACTGCTGCTGCAGCATGTGCCTTTGACCACAGCCATACTGGACATGCAACACACACACACACACACACACACACACACACACATTTCTGTTTAAACTTTTAGCGTTAGTCCCTTCCTGGGCCTCTGCTCACTTGGAGCGAGCTGAAGCTGTGGCTTAGCTTTGGCTCCATCCAGTGCCCAGGCTCTAGTGCTGGTGCCCGCCCGGGCCGCGCTCCATTGCAGCTCCACCTCCCACCGGCCTGTACCTGTCTGCCCGCCGCTCTGAGCTATCTTGTGCATGTCCACCACTGCCGCCGCTGGGCGCGCGCCCCGCACACACAAACTCATGTTTAAACTTCCTACTCCCATGAAGGGACTACCTAATGAGTTATTCCCACCATAAGGGAAAAACAGAAAAACATTTCCCATGAAGGGATCCTAAATATTGAATTATTCCCATTCTGAGGGAAAGAAATAAAAAACATTTGAACCAAAATTAAGCAAACAGACAGCAGAACTTCTAACCTCTGGGCTCTCTTGCTGTTCAGCCAGCAGCAAATGAGGCCTACCTGCCGACTCTGTGTAATTCAGATGCTGCCGCTCTGCACTGGCAGGCAGAGAGAGTTCAGAGTTTCAGCTATCCTGAAAATTCTACAATTGGAAAAAGTCTTTTCTTCCTCCATTACCACTGGGAAGAGGCTTCTCTCTTTCCTTCATCCTTCCTCTACAGAGCCCCAATCTTTAGGCCTAGTTTCAAAAAATTTTTCCCCTTTTTTACCGGGAAAATCCTTTTTTCTTGATTAAAATTTTTTCTCCCTTTTCTAACGGGAAATTTCCTTTCCTTCCCTCTTCTCTTTTGGGAAGATTTCCTTTTTTATTTAAAATCTTTAGCTGTCTTGCCCTTTCTTAACTTCGGTGCCTTCCTGCTTCAACAGTCCAATGAACTGACTGTGAGCTAGCTGCACCCGTTTCAATTCACCCTCATCTTTTCTTTTTTCTTTAAATTGCTGGCCAGCCTTACCTTTCGGGTGTCCATCAGCTTGTCCCTTCTTTCTCGGATCTCGGTAACGTCTTGGTAGAATCTCAGTGGGACCTCCATTTGTAACGGTAACGCCCGCGTTACTGTCACCCGTTCACCATGTCCGAGCGAGGGGCTGTGGATTAAAAAATAAGGGACAAGAGACAGCGGGTCATTTGCCTCAGCAGAATGCCAAATGCCAAATGCCGTTTATTGAAAGAGGGAGGAAACCTTAAATACAGGCTTACAGCACAGTGGTGGATCCCCGGAGGGCAGAAGTTTGCTACTGAATGTTCTACATTCTTGCATCTAAGCTGTTAACGCCCAATATGCAGGATACACAAACAAGGAACTTCCCTAAAGCATTCAGGAGGATGGATACCGGCAGGGAATTAGAATAGGGAGGACATCTGGTCAAGGTCAGCAAGCAGGCAACGGCTTTACTCAATATGGGAGGAGACCAGGGCCCTACAGTCATTCAGAGGCCTTTAAGGTCTTTAATCTGGTGCCCCTGGCCTTATCTGGATTGTACTGATTTGGGTCTCTCTTCAAATGACACTCATCAACTGCATCTTCTCTCATCTCCTATATCAACTAGTAGTTTGTCCTCTTAGCAGTATCTTGGAATACTTCTTTTGGTTCCACTGGCCTCTCATCATCCTATTACGGCTTTTCTCTTGTTGAAACCTAGAAGGAGGATTAGCAGAAACTCTGCTTAACTGGCAGGCAGTGTTAGCTCTCCCTGTTGGTTGCTGATGCCTCTGCTAGGCCTCTACTGGGCTCATATGTGAATTTCTTTTTGTGTACCTCCCCATGACATTGTATTTGAGGTTGGAAATCTGTTTTAGCTCTATTTCTTTGAACTCTTTCTTTAGTTCTCAGCCTAAGTACTCCTCGGAGCCTCTTCATACTTGAGTACCTTAGCCCCCGGCCCACAACTCTCAGATGAAGCACTCTCTACTTCACACCCAGAGACAAACATGTCCTTGCTATGCCAGCCAGCCGGTTGCCTCACCCGCACCTCTCTGCTTGCTGTTCTCTCTCACTCTAGTTCCTTCTCCCCATTGCATGTATGAGTACAGAGGATTGAGAAGCCAGCCTGCTGCATGAGCAGGTACACACCAAAGGGGTGAGAGGTCAGTGTCTCCTTCTTGTACAGTTCTCCTGCTTGTGTGCTTCTCTTACAAATTCCCTTGCTTGGCTCTGACACAGTGGAATGATGCTGATGCTGGGATGCAAGGAGCCCTGGATCCCATGAGCACAAGATGCAACATGTTTTCTCCAGGCCAGCAACTTCTAGTGCCAAAGTTCTCCCCTCCATCCCCCACCCGGGTCTTAATCTGAGCTTATATTAGCCATAGCAGGGAATTGGTGGTATGGGAGAATCCAAGTTGGCCCTTCTGTCTTTCAGCAAACTATGGAGTTGTGTGTAGTATTGTACCTCTTAGAATGTGGGGCCTTATATCTATCAATTTTCAGCATTGGAATTCAGCTACCCAGTTTTACAGCTGATATGTCCCCTTGCCAGCAGATTCATGAGATTTAATACAGGTGTGATCATTCAAGCACTCTGACCGTGTGTTCATAGGGCTGATTGCTTTAATACATAAACTGTTTGGTTTGGTGAGAAAAACATTTTCTAGATACTTATGAATTTACTATAGTCACAAAGCTAAATCACCTGTATTTAACTTCCAGGGCGAAAAGGAACAACCTGTGTTTGCAATGACTGGCCTCCGATGGGGATCCTTCAGAGATGCTGGCGTCAAAGTTAGCAAGTAAAGGATTGCTTACTGGGTTATATGTGATGAGTCTTTGAAAGTTTTATTCCATCCTGCTTTTGAGGTTTTAAAATACACTTGTCTGCGAGTAAATCTTCTGGGTCAGGAAGCTGAATTTGGTATTGATAATGAAATAGGAGAAACCAGGTAAGAGTTTGGAGTCTGTAGGCTGAAAGGACAGGGAAGTTCTATAAAGAGAAGGGCATGTCTATTTTGACACATTTAGCTTAGGTTCAAGCTATATAGAAAGAGGAACTGGCATTGCTTATTGTACAGCAACATGCTTAGCTGAACCCCAACGCGTGCTGTCTGCGCCTCGCTCGGCCTTGGGGAGCCCTTACAGTCCTAGTTGGTCAGCAGACTTTATGTGAGCTGTTGTTTGGAAATGTGTGTAGGTGGGCTGCTCCTCTGAAGGGAGAAAGGTGGGTGCCTGGCTTTGCTGACTGGAAGAACAGGCTCAGGAGGAGTGATTAGGGGGCCGACGCTGTCTTTCGTGGGAATAGACTTAGTTTTGGAGACTCATGTGGAATGAAACTTCTGGCTAGGAAAGCGATGTGGAGAGGCAGTGTGGGCCGGCTTCCTGAGGCAGGACTGACGAAGACATCACGTGAGGCTCATTTCATTCCTAGTGAGGTGGCCTCCTCCTTTGCCTTCAGCCCAGGGCTTACAGTTTAGTAGAGATTACTGAGTTATGATTGATTTCATGTACAGCGCTCTCATCAAGAAACCTCTCTTGCAGTTCATGGGCCAGACTGCTAAACTTTCTTCACAGAAATTTCTCACACGTTTCACTCTGTTATCCCTGGTAATGAAATTGCCGACAGTGAAATGTCAGTAGGAAAGTACTGCTCTATCTCATTACACACTACAGTTTTTAATGCTTCACATCTTTTTATTTGCAAGTGTGCCATGGTTATGTTGATGCCACAAATTACCTTGTGTTTGATCTGTCATCTCAGATTCCCACAGCTCCCTGAGAGGAACTGCTTAGCTTTCTCTGAGAAAGTCTGCTCAGAACCAATGGCTTTCCAAAGTGTTCGGATCACCAGTTGGGCACTAACACAGGTCAGCTGTCTTAGGAGTAGCTCATCTACCTGCTCCATATTTTGGCTGGCTTCTGAACAATGCATTCCAAAGTCTGCAGGTGGTCACATAATTCCTTGGCTAGGACTGACTGCTGAGTCACTTTTGGTGTGAAAGAAGAAACATTCCCTTGCCAGCCATAGGAAGACAATAAGCATAGAGTCCAAATTTACTACTGGAAAAGGTGCAAGGAACTGCTGATCCCTTAGAAATAAACCACCTGAACCAGGGTGTTTTTCTAGTTGGCTAATTGGGAAAAGGAATAAACTATAAAGGGCTTCAAAATACCACAAAATATCAAATATCCAAGGCCCTCATTAATACCCTCCCAATGTTAACCTGAATGATAATTTAGAATGGCTACACTTTAGCTGTATCCGACTTCCTTATTCTGGGACTTTGGGCCTAACTTCCTGTCCGTCATCCCTAATGAGCAGTTCTGGATTTCTGTTATTGAGCCTTGCCCTTTGTCTGGCTCTATACCTCTTCCTACCTAAAGTGATTTTCCTCTCTCTTGTATGTGTCTAGATTCAGTTCACTCCCCGTCACTTTCTGCTCCACACTTCTACTTTATCCTGTGTGTTTTATTTCACAGCGTTTTTTTTCTTTTCTTTTTTCTTGACTTTTCTTACCATTAAATAGTGATCAGTTTATACCACGACATATGAAGTCACTTGTTATTTACTAGTATTTAGGGGCTGTTAACTTTCTTAAATCATAGACCCAAAGGCAGGAATTTTACACTGTGCTCTTCTGTATGTTTATACTCCATACATCTTTCTCCATATATGGAATAGGAGCTAAATAAAGGCCTTCTGACATGAATCAGCAGCAGTCAAGTAGCATGTTGGTATCAGAGCTAAATCTAAAGAGTGGCATCTCTATCACTTTCTAATTGCAACCTGGCATCTGCCTCTCTAGTAGCTTTATGCACTAAGCAATATGCAATCAATTTTCACTTGAGACTTAACACTTGGCATATTAAAGCTGTATAACTTGAGTAATGTGAATTATACTGGTTTATGTGAACGTATGTGCATTTTGTGTGAGAGGGGCCTTGGGGTGCAGGATCCAGTCCTGTGTCTTATAACACATTAGGTCCTGCAGTATCTATAATACACCATCTCTTTGTGGGTTCGGTGCTCTCTTCTTGTGGCCCTTTTGAATGTATACTCAACCTATTCTGTGGGTGAAAGTCTGTATTATAATGACTTGTAAATTTGGAGGTCAAAGAGACTTAGGCTATACATCGCTTATTAACTACAAGAATCTTTCTGCCATCTAATTGCATCTTGTTAGGTGTGCCATTAAAATTTAGGTTAAAACTGTATTATGTTATGATACAATCCTTAAGCCCCTAGAGCAGCCAATCATAGGAGAGGTACAGTCCTGATGAACTGATTGTCTTAGATGGTATCTAGAGGACTGGTAGTTCTTTTCATCTTTCATCTTGTTTTTTCTTAGGTACTGGTATCTTGGTCCACTAAAGATCAAAGCAGCCCACTTCTTCAGCACTCTTCAGGTAAGTGCAATTTACAGTGTAGAACCTGTCCTATGTTAATTCGATGTTTCTGTGTGACTTGTATGTTTGAGATAGTAATTCCGTGCTATAGAGCCATATCACATGTTCCAAAACTAAGTGGAGGCATTTGATTTATATAGTTACAAAAAACATTCTTGTTTTGATAGACAAGTACCTTATCTATCTATCTATCTATCCATCCATCCATCCATCCATCCTCATTCTCTGTATGGCCAAGCCCATGTTTATTTGTCTTGGATACTTGCCTTTGCTACTCATTCACCCACTCTTGCCAGACAAACCTTAAACAGAGTGAGCAGAAAGTCTAGATCATTAATATGTGTATCTATATTAGTACCTGACAATGAACTCAAGATTTGTCATGGATTATAGATAAATTAATTATATGGGAGTGTATATATTATCAGTAGGTTTTAAACTGTGTTGATTAAATAAGTGTAGTACTTATTATATTGGACAGTACTACCGATATAGAATACGTCCCTCATCACAAAGTTCTGCTGGGCAGTGCTATATATGTAATACATTAAAAAATAACAAAGTCTGAGGTTATGTGCTAGGTTTGACTATCAATGAGAGAGTAAGGGGACATAGAAAAAAGGCTCAACAATTTCATATTAATGAAAAAGCAAATAGGAAAGTCACCCAATAGATACTGTGTTCATCTTTGATGCAGACTATAATTTGGTTGGCTAATCTGAAAATTGGTGTGAGAAACTAGGTTCCAGTGTTAATATTTAGAGTTATCTGGTATTCATATATATATATATATATATATATATATATATATATATATATAACATACACATACATACATACGCACACACACACATTGAAAAATGTAGCTCTCTTAACCTTCTAAGCAATTCCACTTGGGATAAAAAAATTAAATGGAAAAAAACTAAAGTCAGTAAAACACTTGCAGTAAACACACATAGTTTAAAGAAAATCAAATAGAAAAGGCAAGGCCTTTCTATTCCCAAGGCAAACTGATTAGTAAAAAGTATTATTATTAAGGAGAATAGTTTCCCTGGTGAAGTAGTAACACCTAGGAAGAAATAGTAGCCATATGTTTAAATGGTGGCATTCTAGATCCTATAAACACTCTCCCCTCAGTATTCATCAAGTGCTTATTGCTATGTGATTGGCATACAAAGCACAAACTGCACAGGTTTTCTGTCCTCAGGAAGTAATCATGTGCCAGAGAGGAGTGCAGTGGATCAGCGGCCTGACAGATGGCAGGAGAGAAATGTAGATGGGCAAGACAGGAACAGGAGGGCCTCCTAAACTTGCCTGAGGGTCAGGAAGCCTTCTTGAGGGAGGTGGCATTCATGCTAAATTGGAACTATATAGAACTAGATAAACGCCCTTTGGGATAGAGAAATGGGCTGTGTGAAGTCACTGTGATAAAACATGTCATTAATTCAGGCTGGTGTAGTTCACTGTCTACAAATGGAGCTGGAAGGATAGGGCTGACTTAGACAGGTATTGTACACAGATCTGCATTGTGGAAAATTGTTTGACCTCAACATGAGCAAGGAGTTGGGCATGAGTAGCTATAGACAAAGCCAGCAGATACAAGCTTGACCAAGTCAACCGGCCATAGGGAAAGAGTAGGTGCTGTGGTACAGACTAAGGTTGCTAAGAAGTTGGAAGAATATTAGATTGCCAGATTTCTAGTCTGAGGGGCTAGAGTTTTATAACTCAGTTTCTTATTAATGTTGATGATATTAGGGTAAGACAGTTTATGGAGGAAGATGAAACTTTAGTTTGGTATGTGGTGAGTGTAGAATATCTGTGGTACACAAGAGTATAGATACAGTTGTGATGTGTCTGGAACTCAGAGAGAGGTTCTAGGATAAAGAAATCTGTTTCCATGCTGTAAGAATGTGACTGCCATTGAAAGTATGGCTTTGATAAAGGTGCCATTAAGAACAGATGGACAGGAATAGCACAATGGACTGAAAATGTTTAGAAAACTAAGGGAAAAAGTGTACTAAGAGAAAAGCCAAGAGACTAGCACAGCAGCCAATCGAAGAGGGATTTCAAGAGAGAGAGACAGAGAAGTAAAAGTTTTAGGAAGCAACAACAGGAGTCTAAATCAGAACAGGGGACTGTCCTCTGAACTTGGTAGCTGCCAAAGGTTTGTCAAGCTCCAAAGTAATGGGGTTAGATTATAGCAAAGAAAGCTAAGAAATAAATGGGAGGTAAAGAAATGGAGACAGTCAGCGGTCATGGCGCACACCTTTGATCTCAGCACTTGGGAGGCAGAGGAGGGCAGATCTCTGAGTTCAAGGCCAGCCTGGTCTACAGAGTGAGTTCCAGGACAGCCAGGGCTACACAGAGAAACCCTATCTTGAAAAACAAAACAAAACAAAGAGAGACAGACAGAGGAAGGAAAATGCAGATAGCAAAGGTAGATTGTTTCTTCAAGAAACTTGACTTTGAAGAAGAGGAGACAAGAAACAGGAGGGCAGTAGAGCACTGGTTTTTAGATGAACAAATGTCTGTGTCTTTATATATCCCAAAGCAGAAGGGGAGAATGGGGAGTGAAAAGAAAGGAGACAGAAGAGATGACTGAGTTGGTTAAACCCATACACACACGGAACCCAGGGGAAGGGCTTCTCTTTACACTGAGACGGAAATAGTGGTTCGATCCGGAAGACGTGACATTGGAGGGATTTGGGACTTTTTCCCTGATGGGCCTGACATGCTTTGACACAATTGGTCTTCTGAAAAGGAAGCAGGTGATGGATGGTAAAGGTGGCCAGAATATTTAAATATAAAAGTCAAGAGAATTTATACTGTCGCATAGTCCCAGAGCCTGAGAGTTGGTGATGTCACTCTAACTACACAGTTCTGTCAATACTCAGCAGGAGGATGTTTCCCCCCACTAGATAAATGTTAAGCCGTGATTTAAGGCTCCCTCCCTCCCTCCCCACTGACACTAATAATAATAATAATAGATAAAAATGTATAAAAATAACTAGTGTGAGAATGATAAGCTTTGAGGCAGTGATGAGGCATTAGGCTGCATTTGAATTGAGTCTTAGCCAAAGCATTCTGTCCTCCACATGGAGTATGATACCAGCAGTGAAGTAGGCGTTTGATGCAACTGATTTCATTAGGTTTTTGTGTGCCATTGATAAACCAAAGGTAAATTTATTACGGGATCTCTCTGCTCATTCATATTGATTTCTATTGTTGGGACAAGTAAGTGTGAGCAGTAGTAGTCAGTTCAATTTGGCTTTCTCTGTTGTATGTTAGGGGAAGTAATACAGACCATAGGTCACTGTGTTCATGACTTTTAAGGCAAGGTTTTAAGAAGAAAAGGAAGCTTGAAGTCTTCATAGTCCAAAGTAGAGAGAACTCTACCCATTGAAGAGACAATTAGCTTGTTAGAATTCTGACCTTTGCAAAGCAAAGCCCTCAGAGTTAGGAATCAAATGTAGATGATGAAACTGTTTTCTTCTTCACTAACAGGAGTGGCCTCAGACTCATCAGGCCTCCATCTCTTACACGGGACCTAGAGAGAGACCTCCCAGTGAGCCTGAAGAGACCCCTCCCCGACCTTCTCTGTACCGGAGAATATTACGCAGGCTTGCCTCATTCTGGGCACAGCCACAGGATGGTGAGCAACATGGTGACTGTGTGTTACAAGCCCTGCTCAGCTTAAAGGTGCCTTGAAGCAGACGCCCAGAATCAGTTCTAGATACTTCACTGGAGCAGGAGCCATTGCAGCCATTCCAGTTGAATTCAGACTGCTGGCTGTTGCCAGGGCAGGCTTCAGTGTCTTGTGAACGGTGATTGCTGTGCAGTTCTTGTCACTAACCTCCGTGCTGTTGTGCCTGCCTTCAGTGAGCATGCTTTAGGCATAGGGAACCATTGTTTATCCCTGTGTATAAGAAAGGTAAAGTACAGAATTGGACAAATGGCTGAGGAAGCCAAGCACAGCTGTCAGCAGCTCAGCAATCTGGTGTGTGTGTGTGTGTGTGTGTGTGTGTAATGTCAATAGAAACACTGACCCATGTCTGATGGATTCCCACAGCCTTCTCCCGAGAGGTGATCCCAGAGGTCTGGAAAGATATGCAGCTGTCCACCATTGAGCTGTCCATCACAACCCGAAACAGCCAACTTGACCTGATGGTAAGTGCACTCATTAAAAAAAAAGAATTTGGTGTCTGGGGAAAATGACAGGTGATTTTCTTGCACAAATTCAGTATTTTTATGTTTTGCTTTGTGGGCATAAAGATGAAAGGATCAAGTAAAGGAGGCTATAGTGTGCCTTTGAGAAACAATAGCATTGAGAAGTGGTAGGTGAGTGTATTGGGGCACAGGAGCCCGAGGATTTCTGAACAAATATTTTGCTCATGTTTGGGTGACCTTTAGGGGACTCAGGACAGAAGCTTTAAAAGGGAAAAGCTTGAAAAAAGTTGAACTTTCATTTGAATAAACATGCATTATTTTTGTGACTATATTAAATACATAGACTCAGATTCTCCAGGAGAAACACACAGATCTATAGCTATACACATATGGGGGTTTTATTTGGTTTTGGTGAGACAGGGTCTTGCTATGTAGTATAGGGTAGCCTCAAATTGAGATCTTCCTGCATCAGCCTCCTAAATGGTGGAATTTCAGGCCAATGTGCCATGTGTAGGCTGTCATACATGATTTTTGGATACAATCTGTAGACAGTGCACTGTCCAGAGCAGTAGCTATTAGCCTTATGTGTCTATTTAAAGTTCAGAGGATTAAAATAAAGTTTAAAATGCAGTTCCTTAGCCATGGGAGCCATATTTCATGTGCTCTATAGCCATATGTAGCTTATGGCTACCATACTAAATGTACAGACATGAAGATTTCGATTAACGTAGAAAATTCTGTTGGCTAGTGCTGTAGACAGTGCAGTAAAACAAGAAAACACAAGCGGTGAATGAAATCTAGCGAGCTGGACTGTCAGCTGATCGTATGTTGCCTAGAAGCAAAGAATTGATTTTCTAATTTTAAATGATGGAAATTCAAAAGAATGATATTTCATGGTACATAAGACACATTTAAGTCACATTTCAGAATCCAAAATAAAGCAGTATTATAACACAGATGTGTGCCTTTATATGTATTTCTCATACTAAACCTTGCAGTGTAGCAGAGAGGGCGGAGTAGTTGTGACAGAGACTAGGTAGCCCCAAAGCCTTAGATGTTTGCTATTTAGCCATTTCTGGAAAAACCATACTGACGCTAGAATGGAGAAAACTTTAGTTGTTTATGTTAATTAACAACAGTGCCAGTATAAGTCGTTCTCAATTGTGGGATAATTACTATAATATATTCAGCTTTTATGAAAATCAGAGTAGTTTACTGACTGTTAACCTGGCCAATCAGAAAACTGGCAGATGGAGCTGCAGTGTAGTGGGAAGGTTAATCCCAACGTTTATGTTTGGAGTATTGCTTCGTTTTCTGCTTACACAAGGTATTTGTATCTCTTGTAAAATACTTGCAAACACAGCCCCCTTTTCCTTCTGAAATAATTCTAGTTGAATTAAAGTACTAAATTCAAAATAATACTACTTAAGTATTGAGTAAAATTTAAATGATTATCAGTATAAACTTGGAAAGCACAAAAGTTTTTCTAAGCATGACGCCTAAAGCAAATTTTATATTGTTGCATTCATCTACTTATTTAAAAAGTTAAACTTCGGAATGACAATTAGGGAAATTATTGGAATGTGACAGACCAGCATTTATTAGCTTTCCTTATCACAAACTCATCAAATAAATCAATAAGAAGCAAACAGAGACAGTGGCCCACGGGCTAAAAATAGAAAATGTGCCAGGCAGCGGTGGCGCACGCCTTTAATCCCAGCACTTGGGAGGCAGAGCCAGGTGGATCTCTGTGAGTGTGAGGCCAGCCTGGTCTACAGAGTGAGATCCAGGATAGCCAAGGCTATACAGAGAAACCCTGTCTCGAAAAAACCAAAAGAAAAAGAAAATGCACAAAGGGAAATATTTGAGGGAAAATAACTCATATTTGCTGAGTTTATTATGTGGGAGTCATTGTCCTAAGAATCTTACATAAATTAGTTATATTACCCTCAGATTAACTACATTTTATACTAAGGTTAAAGAAAAAGTGTTCAATGTCAAAGAAACACCAGCTAACTGAAATAGTAACTTCTGGATCACCATGTGTTACACAGCACAGTAGCACTCGAGTGATGTGCATGGGAACAGAGCGCTCTCTTATCCTTAATGAGACTATAAGCTGTAACACTCTTATTTTTGGTAGTGTATATAAAGTGTCTAGAACCCATGCATACCTCCTTGTCCTGGCAAGCATAGTTGTTTAACTTGTGGGCGTGAACAGTTAAATTCTTAGTGCACATAGTCCTCCCTTATTTACACAGAATTCAGAAAACACCATGAATCAATGAGGTTGGAAAGTCCTTTGTTCGGAGGGATTTTTGAAGAGAAGATAAAATTCCTATTACACATTTTCTTTGTTCTTAGCCTTTGGCAACAGTGTATTCCCAGTATTTTGCTTGTGTTCTTTTGCCATTGTTCTTTTCTCTGATGACTGAATCTCTATGAATGCATTGAGCTCAGTGGGCATGTGATTGCAGCTCTAGATGAGCCCCATTCAGAGTGCTAAAGGCTTTTATCTCTGCTAATTACAAAGGTATGTGACACTGTACTTCTTATCACTACTGGAGCACATTTTTTTTTCCTTTCTTTTTTCCTCACCACTGCAAAGCAAATAGAATAAAATATTCAGACATTGTAGCTGTCATGTAATAGCTTGAAATTTTTATTTATCATTAAAATAATACTTCCATAGTACGAAGCTTTAGGAGTGTAGAATATCAGAAATTTAATGTCTCTTAAATAAGCATTTTTATTCTTTAACAGCAACACATATTAAATAGATTGATTAAATGAATATTATGCTTTTACTTACAATAATATATAAGCTTTGTATTTACTAATATGGCAAAATGTTCACCATATATGGCTGAGTGAAGAACCAACTTAAAATGATTTTCATGAGGTGGTTGGTTCCATTTTTATTCAAAAAAGAAAAACTGCCACCTATAATTGAGCTTTGTGAATGATGAAGGTAAGGCTCCAGTTGTATTTATTCATTTCATTAGCCAGTTGTTGGGGCCGCCCGTCTTTTCTCCTAGAGCTGGACAGGTGGTTGTGAGCCACTGTAGTGGAATATTTTAAGGTGTGTTACTTTTGTTTATGGTACATTTGTTTAACTCTGTGAAGCTGTGATACTTTGCCTGTCTAAAACACCTGATGGTCTAACAAAGAACTGGCCAATAGCAAGGCAAGAGAGAGGATAGGTGGGGTTGGCAGGCAGAGAGAATATATAGAGGAGAGATCTGGGAGAAGAGATAAATCTAGCAGCCAGAGAAGGAGGAGAACTCCAGGAGCCAGCCACCCAGCTACACAGCAAGCCATGGAGTAAAGGTAAGATTTACAGAAATAAGAGAACAGGAAAAGCCCAGAGGCAAAAGGTAGACAGAATAATTTAAAGTTAAGGAAAGCTAGCTAGAAACCAACCCAAGCTAAGGCTGGGCATTTATAAGTAAGAATAAGCCTCCATGTGTGATTTATTTGGGAGCTGGGTGGTGGGCCCCCCGAAACAAAAGATAAAATACCAACAACAACAAGCCACCCAAAGAGGGTGCTGGGAACCGAACTCAGCTCCTCTGGAAGAGCAGCAAGTGCTCCTATCTCCTGAGCCATCTCTTCAGCCCCATGATTTCTATAAATACTTTAGAATGTTTATTAGGTTCCTCATAAAAGTTTTATAAGGTTGCATTGTACATGTAGATCAATTTGAGGAGAAATGGCATTTCTATAGTATTGACCCTTCTGGCATATCAGTGTGATGTATCTGTTCATTTACTGAGGTCTTCAGTATCTCTCAATGAAATTTTATGGTTTTCTCTATAGTATTTGCCTATTGCTGGTTATCTTACTTTTGATACTAATCAATATATCTCTTAAAACTTCATTCTCTAACTGACTAAAAAGACAGACATTAAATTGATGTGTGTGTGTGTGTGTGTGTGTGTGTGTGTGTATGCTGAATCAGCATCCTAATTAAATTCTTATTAATTATGTTCGCCTATGGGTTCTTTTAGACCTGCTATAGATTTTGCTCTATCGACAGCAAACAGTGACAGCTCTGTCTCTTCCTTTATCGTTACAATCCTCTGCCTTTCCTCACCACCCTGTGAGGACTTCAGTGGTGCTGGACAGAGTGTTGCTTACGGGAGCCTTTGCTTTGTGCTTGAATGTGATGTAATTTTTTTGATACTTTTTATTAGATAAGGAAGTTCCTAATAAAGAAAACTTGCTAGGTTTGCTAAGAGTTTTATTAACTTTAAATTTCTTAGACATTAAATTCTATCAAGTATCTTTTCATCATCCCTTAAAACAATAAGCTTCTCACCGAATCTGCCAATATGAGTTGAGTTTTGAATGGATATGAGACTATTGGCCAAGGTACAGAGCAAGCAATAGGTTTACCTTTGTACATTAAACACTGATCAAAATCTGTGAAGTAACTGTTGGCAGACACTGGCAAGAAGCAAACAGCATAGGGCAGGGGTTCCAGAGAGAGGGCACTCAGGTGAGGTGTGCCTTAAGTCTGCCCCAGCCTCCTGCTTGACAGAGGCCGCTGCATGGAGGCAGGGCTTACCAGGGGTCCACAGTCTCCTCAGGGAAGGCATCTTTGAGAATTCAGGAGATCAGGGCAAAGTAAAAGAAAGCTGCCTTGAGGGGTGAGACAGGGATCCACAGATCTCTGTAGCCTTCGTCTGTATTTTCACGGATATATGTATATGAGAAGCCACCTGAGTTGAAGAAATAACTCCTCACAAGAAACAGGCTCAGTCATGAGAGATTCAGTCACATAATAGGACCAAGAAGTGTGTTCCCACCGGGTGAAGGTGAAAATTGTCAGAGCTGGGGTGTTGATTCTTAAAAAGGCATTTCCTTGGTAATGGGACAAAATTAGTCTGATCCAGGCTGACATTTCCTCTAGCAAAATCTGGAGACCAACTTGCAGTCACCATTTCCAGGTAACCTAACTGTGCCTCTAACAAAGCTGAAGGGCGGCTGTCAGCAGAGGATGACCACAAGCACACCTGGCCAGCTGCCTTCAAGCTAGGGTGTTGTTACATTTTGAACAGATGCAATCACACAGAATTCAAGTTTTGTGGATTCTATTGGAATGCAAACACTAATATATTAAGTACTGCATGGCTGCTTTTACGTGGTACACAGCAGAATCTGGTGGCAGTCATAGAGACTTCTGATACCTCTCGCTGGCCCTTAACAGAAAACACATGTTGGTGTCCATTCTAGCTGGAACAGGCTGTGCTGCCCTGCTGCAAGTTTAGATATGCCTGTTTTCTTTCCCTTTATCCCCTGTGCTGTTAATTAGACCTGGTGGCTAGATCGTTTCTCTCGTCCTCCCTGCCAGCTCCCAATGCCATGTCCCATCATTGGCCCGTATCACTGTCCTGGCATCTGCTGAACCTTTGCTGCTCCTGATCATTTCTCTGTAATGTTCTTTACTGGCTCACTGCCTGCCTCTGCAGTTAGACCCCTGTCTCAATTCTTAGCACCAGCAGACAGAGTGACCCTGTTACCAAAAGCCATAACATTACCCTCCTTGGAACCCTCCAGCGGCTCTCCATTTCACTCAACCTAAAAGACACATTCCTTAAAGTAGTCTACAGAGCCCTACCCAACAAGATGCTCCCTTCTCCTCTATCTTCATCTGCCACTCAGTCTGCTCAGACATGTGGATTTCTTTGCTGTTCTCTGTACATTTCATTTCAGGCCCCCACCTGAAAGCCTCTGCTTAGGTACTTCCCTTTGTATGGATGGCTTGTTCCTAGAATAGTGGTTTTCAAAGTATGGTCTTTAGATTGGCAGCATAGATTACCTGGATATTGTTTGAAATAAAAATTCTTGAGCTTTACAGCAGGCCCCTGAGCTAGATACTCTGAGAATGATAGCAGAGTCTGAGTCTCTTTTTAAAATTAACTTTTAGCCACAGATGCAAACAGGATCCTGATGTTAACCAACCCTCCTGGGATACCCGTGATTTGAAACCTGCTGCTCTAGATGAATACATGTCTTCTTGTTCACCTCCTGGGCTTCTTATCAGAGTCACCTTCTCGCCTGTCCTCTCTTTAAAACATTACTCACTGGGGCTGGAGAGATGGCTCCATAGTAGAAGAACACTTTCTACTTTTCCAGAAGACCCAGGTCTTCAGAGGACTCAGGCTCAATTCCCAGCACCCACACAGTGGCTCACCATCATTTAATTCCAGTTCCAGGGGATCTGACACCCTCTTCTGACCTCCATGGACATCCTGAACGCTTATAGTGTATGGGCATACATACAAGCAGGCAAAACACATGTAAAATAAAAATAACAAATATTTAAAAAAGTTACTGCCACCAATATCACCTGAGGCTTGTTTATTTATGATATTTTGTAATATATTCTGATGTACTTCTAATATACCTCTTTTCTACTGTATTCAGAAATACACTGTTTTATTCTATCTAATCCTTGCACTCCCAACAGTAAAAATGTAAGTTCTTTGTGGGCAAAGCTCCTTGTGGGTTTTGTTCAATGATGTAACCCAAACGTTCTGCGGGATTAAAGAAATTTGGCTGGCACTCGGTAGGTAGTTGAATGAAATGTGAACTCTGAGCAGTCATCATGTCAGAACATGGGTTTGTAATTCCTGGTTGAGAGATGTGCTTCGTGATACGTTTGAACCTCTAGCAGGGGCTCTCAGAGGCTTGTGTGTGTTCTCCTGGGCCTACGTGTTCGAACTCCTCCAAGAAGCCTACACGAAGGCTAGGTGTGTGGTGCTAATGACTAGTAGCAAACTGAGGAGGGCACGGAAATCATGACTCTTTCCACAGCACTTCCTTGTAGATCAGTCTTTCAGCGTCTTTATGGATAGAACCACGTTTTACAACTCTTACTGGGGAATAAATAGGTTGCTGTTTTCTACTCTGATTGCCTATCACGTTTGCATTTAGAGCGTTTTAAAGAACACGGGCACCTGTGGGTGACAGCTGCATTAGCCCAGTTTTCAAGTCTTAACATTCACATTCTTAATCTTTGCAGAGCAAAGAAGACTTTATGAACATTTTCATTGAGCCTGACACTGTCAGCAAAGGGGATTTCATAACCATAGGGTAAGTGCCTGGCCTTTGGGGAATGGAGCTTCATGAGATAACTTGTGTCGTCAAACCTTTCTGTTCAGAGTGGGCTGTCTACTTAAGATGGAGACCTGGTAAAAGCCTCGTCTGTCTGTTTGGGAATTCTTTTTTATAATAGAGCTGGCATGTCTGGTGCCTGTGTACTTTTGCCTCTGCTCATTTTGGGAAAAGCACAATGTAACAGTCTGCCTTTCAATTGAAATTAAAGAATTCAGTGTTTCAGGCATAGTCCAGGACTCTAGTTTCAGGCCAAGAGCTTGATTGGCTCCTCACTGGTCTTGGGACTCTAAGGTCATCGACTTGTCTGAATCCTTTCCCATCTGTAAAACGAAAGGATATTATGTCCACCGTCTCTTGTTAGTCTCAAGGAGGCTTTTGACATTGAGCTTCACTTCCCAGTATCTTTTACTGTGCATGCCATTCATCTCGCCTTCCTGTTCCCAGAACATCAAGGACAAACTTGAAAGGACACTGCATACCTGGACATTTCCCAGGCTTCCCCTTTTCTAATCCAGTAGACTCTTCAGAGTCCTGCCTGATTTGTTAAGTCTTGCCTCAGCTGGAACATCATTGGCTGAGAATTCTGTAAACCCTCCAGACGTCTTCCAAGTATCTAAGGAGCTGTGTGTTCCCATGCCAACAGGAATCTGCTCAGCTGCCTTTGCATTGTCCTGGTGCTCCCTCTCGTGCCCATTTAGGGATTGGACATTGCTGCTCTTGCAGCTGTGTCTCCATGGCTGCGTCATTATCTATTCCAGCGTAGGCAGCGGAGTGGCTTTCATTAGTCTGTGTTGTTCTCGTCTTTGATACAAATTCTTCAGACGCTGAATGGCTCCTTGTAGCCTTTGATTATTCTCGCTGTATAGTAAAGGGAAGAAGGAAAAAGGCCGTCCCTTCTACAGTGTGCACAAATCACACAGTATCTTAAGTGATTCTGGCTAGTGGTGGCAGCCATATTCAAACCTCCTTTATAAAACTGACACCCAAACGAAAAACCCCACCGTATCTCTTAAGTTAGATGGCATTATATTCACATTCTTATCAGCAAGTTTCCTTTTGGTCCTTAAGGGAAGTGAATTTGTGTAATTCATGTGTCCACTGAATATCTTAATGGAACATGGTGAAGCTGCTTTTAAAACTCTGATGACAATTCCATACACAAAAGAATTGCTGTTTCCAAATAACAATAGATAATAGACTTTTTTTTTTTTTTTTTTTTTTTTGAGACAGGGTCTCTTACAGCCCAAGCTTGCCTTTAACTCTCCAAATAGCTCAAGCTGGCCTTAAACTCCTGTTTCTATTCTTTCCTATTTATCCTAACTAGCCAAATGGGGTACATATGCATTGAGGTCAAATATGTTAGTGCCTGATTGCTTTACTCCAAGGCCATTTAGTAAAGGTAAATGTGCTAAGTAGGCCATTACACATGGAGATTTATCAGAAAAACGTCTAAGACTGTTTATAGAGATTAAAGAAATATCTACCCTAAACTAGAATAACACGACTTTGTCCTTAATAAAGGATCACAGAAGTTTGATGCATTTCTCAAAGGATTTAATGACATTCTAATTTTTAAATTTGAGATTAACAATTTAAGAACTAGATAGATGCAGAACCATTTAAAACTAAAGGACAACTGAGAGAAACATAGCGTCAGCTTTATGCAGTTCTCTACCGCAAGAGAATCAGTCTGCTCGCTCCAGAACATATCACAACACTAGACAAGAGTCATAGGGAAAATTTGTCGTGTCCTAGTCTCTCTCACTTGCCCTCACGGGGAGACGGGCTTTTCTGCAGTCTAGTGCAGTTGCCATCAAAGGTCTGACTTTGCTTTTCCTACGCTAACAGAAGTAAGAAGGTGAGAGACCCTGGCCTGCGCGCAGCTGGTACCGAGTGTCTTCAGGCCAGTCACTGCACTCTGCTCCTTCCTGAGGTAAGCTGGGCCGGCCGCTGTTTGGGCTTGGTCTGTCTGTCCCTCCATTTTCTCCTTCCTCCTTCCACACTGACTGCCATTTAGGCGCCTTCTGTTTGGCAAACTCATTATCAGGTCTGAGGTAAAGAAGAGAGGCAGAAGCTTCTAAATTACTGATTGGGAGCAGGCCTCTGAGAACTTCGAGTCTCTAAGCCAAGCTTTTCCCTCAAAGTGACCCTCGGGTCCCCTGACTTTTGCTTCTTCATGCCAATAATGCAAAAGATGTTTACAACAGTATTATCTGAGCAGTTTTCTAGCTGGTAAACAGTGGATTTTCTTTTTTTCCTTAAAGTTTGCTGTTGTGTGCTACACTTAGAATAACAACCTTTCGAAGTAGGAATAAAAAGTGAAGACACATGAATTGAAAGTACTTTGATTGCTACTGCTGCAGGAAAGATGTACTCCAGGTCTCTGAAGAGCAATGGCCATGCTGTTGCTGTATTGCATTGAAACTGCAGGCAGATAGGAGGTGTCCACATGTGCTGCCACCATGGTTTCATGGAGCAGATGCTGGATTAAATGAGTTATGGCAGGGCTCCAGAGTCTGTAATGATGCTAGTGTTGGCACATCCAAGTCTAAAGCCCAGCAAGGCTTGGGGAATAATGAAAATGAGTTGGTGGACACAACGTCCCTCACATGAGAATTAGCTGTCGTTTTTGCTTTTAGCTTAGAAGGATTATAGTCCCCGGCCCTAGGTTACACATTCATCAAATTTTTTCCCAATGGATATCCTTGCTTATTTATCATGTTAGTTCTTTGACAGTTTCATACATGTATAATATGGAAGGGCTCTTGCCTTTTGATAATTTTTTTTTTCTTTTTGAGACAGGGTTTCTCTGTATAGCTTTGAAGTTTAGCGCTGTAGACCAGGCTGTCCTTGAACTCAGAGTCCTGCCTGCCTCTGCCTCCCGAGTGCTGGGATTAAAGGTGTGCACCACCACCACCTGGTGCCTTTTGATAAATATTTTAAAATTTTAACCTCATTCAAGCTCCAAAATGTTTTTTGAGATACAAGTTTTAAAAAAGAAAAAAACATTTTCATGGACTGGAGAGAAAACTGAGATATTTCTGGGACCATTCAGCACTGGGAGATTTTGTTAGATCGGGCCCTCAGCAGAGATGCTTCCTTAAGTGGTTACAGAGGTGCATTCAGAACCCCCTCCTCTCTCCAGGGAACTGAGGGCTCCTTCAGCATTGACAGCGAGGAATATGAAGCCATGCCTGTGGAGGTGAAACTACTGCCCCGGAAACTGCACTTCTTCTGTGACCCAAGGAAGAGAGAGCAGATGCTGCAAAGTGCATCCCAGTGACCCGTCAGCAGCCTGGCGCTCGCAGGCTGCACTTCGAGCCACCAGTGGGACCACAAGGGAACGGGTGTGCTTCATCTGTCCCCAGAGTGTTGTTGTCACAGGAACCCAAGGGAATTTTCATGGCAAGTACTCCTGCCCCTCCTCCTGTAGTGCTTCCCCGTGTACAGACCCTGTCACCCAGCTGGCGATCAGCGTTGTTACCCATGCTTTCCTTGTGCTGGGGTAGTTGATCCCTCTGACATAGTGCCGTGCTCAGGCTGGGTCAAGGAAGTTCTTGCACTCAGTGAGTTGGAAAGGACTGGGATTTTCTGATTGCCCCACAGTGGAGTGGAATGTGTAGACTAAGCTACTGCTCCAGTTTTCTGACCGTCCTAGGGCATCCAGGGGAAGCAGCTGCCTTCTTCAGGTGCCTCTCCCTCTTTCCGGGCTCTCTCATGGGTGCTGTTCCTCCGAGATCTCCGCTTTGGCTGGTCTCCATCTGGAAAGCAGATGTGAGGTTGTTCCCTCTTCAGCCATGGCTATCATACTATGCTGTTGAAAGAGCAAACCAGTGCTTCTTCATTGTTAGTCTGCATGTGCACAACTGAGGCGCACGGTGAAACTAACTGACCTGGGACCCACCCCAACACCGTGTAACTCAATCTGGCTGGAATCTCCATTTAAAAGCCTGCTTCCCAGGTCAACCAACCAGACCTGGAGGAAGTATTTTAAAACTACTTCATAAACTCGGACTTTCCCAAATGTATATGTATTTTTTAAAAATCACGTATTCATGTTGACATCTGTCGTTTTTCATGGGAAGTTACACACTTGTCAGTGTGCTTTCTGGTATTGTGTGAATGCTGTTGTTTACAAATAAAAAGTGCCGCATCATTCTTTTAAACATACCCAGTGTAATTTAAATGCATCCCTCATTTATTTATATAAATAAACCAGTAAAGTAACTCTTCACTATTTGAAATATTTAAATTTTTTTTTCTCCCTTGGGCACATCTCTAAACCACTGTGTCAGCAAAGGGATTCTTATCATAGTTTATTTTTATGCTTGGCATTTTTTACCAATTGCTTTTCCTCAGCAAAAAATATAAGTCTAAATAACTTACAGGCTAACTCATTACAGAACAACTATTTTAACAATTATTGGCATATATTATTAGAGTTATTTGAAGCAGTAAGTAGGTGTTTGGTAGTCAAAAATTGTTATTAGAATGTTCTTGTTTGTAACTAGTTCATTTATCCAATATATAAATAATTCTGGTGAAACAAGGATATCCAGTATCAGTTATATTCCTTTTTCATTTTTTATTATTTATGAGCCCAGAAAGAAGATGGGAGTAAGAATTATAACATAATTTTTTAATTGCTTTGACATTAGTGGGGAAAAAGTATACTACTGCATTACAATAATGATCTCTTGACGAACAATCTGATTAGATCTTCCTCTAGTCTGTTGCAAGCTGAGAACTAAAAACATTTGATTTTATAGAAGGAGTTCCTATCAGGTCATTAGTACCATTTATTTGGTTTTTTTTTTTTACATTGTTTTAAAATTTTATTTTATGTGCATTGGTGTTTTGCCTACATATATATCTGTGTGAGGGTGTCAGATCTTGGAGTCACAGACAGTTTATGAGGTGCCATGTGGGTGCTGGGAATTGAACCTGGGTCCTAACCGCTGAGCCATCTCTCCAGCCCCAGTATCATTTACTTTTAATACTAGCATGGGCATTTCCTTTGCTCATGCCGAGAAGCCCCTGAACTCCAGAAGGCCTGCTCTGTATGAATTTGGTTTGAGCCCTTGTCATTGTGAAAGGGAAGGTGACACCTTTAGTAGCAGAAACTTCAGGAAGATAAAATTTAAATGTAAAGACAGTAATATACCCACCCACATGTCCCACTGAAGTAAAGTCAATGCATGAATGGAGTAAATAGACAGTACCTACAAAAAAGCCCATAACTGAAGACCACAAAACGTAAGGCTTGCCTGTTTAGTTCTGTATGCTTGTGGTGGTGATAAGCGTTCTGCATTAACAGCAGCAAACAGATGAGTCTGGAGATGAGGGTAAATCACTTACCCTGTGCCAGCTGTGGAGGGGAAGGGGCTGCTATGTTATATGGAAATAAAAGACTGTGCTTCTGTAAGAGCATGAAGGACCAGTATAGAATCTAGCATTCGTTCTTAAAACACTGTGTGTAGCCGCAGATTCTAACCATAACTGCCATGAGGTTTGGAAAGAATATTGGGCCCACTTTAAGAATTTTGCTCACATGCTGGGCAGTGGCGGCACATGACTTTAGTCCCAGCACAGCCAAGGCTGTTACACAGAGAAACCCTGTCTCGGGGAGGGGGAGGTTTTACTCCCTAGTTTCCTCTAAGGACTTGGGTTTCATTGTCTATTGCTTTGTTCTTTGGACATCCATAAAATGCCCACATTTAACAACAGGTATGCAGATGCTCAGCTCTGCAGAGCGGATCATGGTGGGGGCGGGGGGGTGTCACCTCCAGGCCTTTATACAAGCAACTGACACCTTTAGAACTTTAAAAACAATTATAAAAACATTAGTTCTTATAAACGGCACTATTAGATATGGCCATCCCACTTAGAAAATAGGACCCTAGCTTTGCAACCAGTGTTACAGTTCACTCTCCCAAACAAAAAACTGAAATAAAAGTTTTAGAGTATAAATAAACATGTGCATACGTATCACTATATAATGCCACATACAATTCTGATTAGAGAAGCGATTTTGTTTCGGAAATCTCTTGAGTTTAGAAGTTTCCTGTGGGGATCAAGGGCACACAGTCCTGGTTCTTTGACTTCAGTTTCCATCACCTGGAGAGTGTTTATCCAACCCCGGTCTCTCAAAGGCCTGGCTGCAGCTCCCCAGTGTCTGTCTGTCCTCATCCCTGTAGTAAGAGCTGCAGTCAGCCCTTGGGCTCTGCTCACAGGTTGAGCCGTCCTCGGTCCTCCTATCAAAAGCTACTTGGTAAAGGATCACAGCACACAGGCTCATGTTAAAATGGGAACTTTAATTGTAAAAATTGGGGCTTTTTTGTAAATATAGTTATTATCAACCTCTGCACATAACTTGGTTCAGATATATACAGATAGGCTATACACAGGTGTCACTTGTACCACAGAAAGAATCAATTCAAGAAACATTTACACTTAGCCTCAGGGTTAAGTCCAGCTTTCTTCAGGTCTGTAAATACACAACTGGAGACAGAGAGAGGATACAGCGCTCTGCAGTAGTACCCAGAGCAAAACTTACCAATTACCCTTCTGACTTTGTCATATGAGGTAAAGACTTGAAACAAAAATAGATTAGGGTCTCTTATTGCTATAACTCTTAGGCTGGGGTTATTACTCAAAATAGGTTTTTACATTTAAGGCAACAGGGACACTTATGTTTTAAAAAGAAAAGGAAAAAAACAACTAGGAAAACAGATTTTCTTGGTTACAACTATTTCATTTTCAGGAAAGGATTATATTCCAGACTTACACAAAAATTTAGCCAGCAAGTTTTGGACAAATCAAGAAAGTTGTTTTTGTTTACCTCCATCCCAAGTCCCAGAAGCCACTCATGCTGGCAGTTCAGGAGCCCAGAATCCCCCATTTCTGATGGCTTGATGTGGACACAGCAAACACCAAGTTCGTTTTCCTAACTTTTATATATCCTTGCTTAATTTACCCAGATACAATGTCGGTTAAATATATTTGCTCTGTATGGGCTTTTCACTTTGAAATTCCATCTATGCACAATTTATAAAACCCTATTCTACCCCCATAAGCCCCAGCATCATTTGGAAGCAAAGTAAACTCACCGTTAGACTAGGCAGGCACCTGTTACAAATGTAAAGAAACCTCTGCTGTAAACCTTTCAGAAGTGAAGTCAACATGGTTCTAAGAGCCGGGGCCATGTTGAAATTCTAGACTAAGTTCTAAAGAGACGAAAGCAGAGTTTTATTTCTCCCATCTTCGTTTCTCTATAGCACCAGGAAATTCCTACTCCTTTTCTAAATGTACAACATCACCCAACTTCCAGCCGCTACAGTGAATTAAAGTGCCAGGTAGAAAGCCACCTCCCATTCCCACCCTCTCCCTTGACCAAGAGGGAGCAGTCATGGAGAGATGGCATGTACCACCTCTGTCCTGGAGCTTCACCCAAGGTTGGTGCCCATCTCATCCTTCCCAGGCCAACCAGTGCTGCTGAAAAAATACACCAGAGTCTGTGCTCAGGTTTCAGTACACTGTCATGGACAGGGCACCTCCAAGCGCCTCAGCTGCTGTCAAACTATAAAGCTGCCCATTCCTTCTTAGATTCCATTTCAACACTTTAGTACTCAGTTCACCACTCAGTAACATCGGTATAAAAATAGACTTCCATTTCTCATAGGAAAAACATTACCTTAATTCACAGTATTTTCCCAACACTCAGTACTCCAGTAGCTCCTGGGAACAGAGGTATATTAGCAATAAAGTAGACTAGTCAAAACCCATGACTTGGGTATAAGGGAGCCCTCAGCTCCTTCCCTCCCCCTACTGAATCAGAAAAGGATTTTCATGAGAAGGGATGAGACTGGGCCTGCTGAGGTAAGCCCATGGGCCTTAGGATCCTCACCATGGGGTGGAACTATTAGCTATGGGGGGGAGAGGAGAGGGCTGGACAGCTCTCAGAATCACAGCCTACTAGTCTAGAGGTCTAACGGGAAGGCAGCAGCCCCTGGAGAGCCTGGTGGTCTTCCCACAGATGTTCTTGTTCGTTTTCAAACTCTTCTCACGGTAAGGCAAGTTCACCGTGAAACTCAGCATCACCCGATAGTTCTACTCAATCACATCCTGTATCCCTTCCTTACCACTGCAAGGACCATCACACTGGACCTGGAGAGGGCCCCTCAGTCCACTCTCCTCTTGTGCAGTTGAAGAGAAAGGCAGTTCCTGAGTTCCTGCATCTCTATGAGGATAGTGTTTGCCACCAGAAGGCTTATTGGCTGCCACCCTTTAAAGGTCTCCTGAAAGTCCCCGTGAAAGGCTGAGTTCGTTTTTACCTTTTCACTACACCGGTAGGCTTTCAGCGCCTCTAGACAGAGCAAGTGTATCCCCCTTACTCCCCCCCCCAAGGAAGACAGCAGTTAGCTATGATTTACTTTACCTTTATCTTCTAGCTCAAATACGTTAGATAATTATGTAAGTGAACTTTCCCATGAAGCACTTGGCATTACTGTATCTGAGTGTCACTCTTACCTTTCTCGTGGTTTTCCTGTGCTTCCCAGCAAGGGAAGGTACAGTTTTAAGTTCCTATCCTAACTTCTGTCACAGCAATGAAAACAGCTTCTCTCCCATAGCCTGGGTGGGAGGTGTGGGAGGCAAATGCCTCCTGTCACATTGTACTCCTTACTGGCGGGGCCATATGGGCCCCAGGTAGGACACTGACACTGGCCTGGATGCGTGCCCAACACAGGGAAGGCTTCATGTTTAAAGCCAAAGCTAATACCAAGCAATGACTTGCCCTTCCTTTGAAGACTGGTAGGAGATAAGCTCTGCTATTTTTTTTTTTTTTTTAACTCCTTCTGGAGAAAGAGTCCTAAGTATTACCTACCATCTGCTAACAAAACTGAAAACATCCACTTGAAGAGGCCTTTGTTATACTTAGTATCTTATACTTAATATGAATGTCCACAAATCCAAAACCCCAATTTCGGGCCCCCTGAGGATTGTTGTCATTTGGAGTTTCTTCTAACTTAAAAATGACTGAGTAGCCAGCAATGTAAGTCAGCAAGTGCTTCCGGGTTGGCACATGGTTCACAGCATGGTACAGATAGGGTTTAGTGCTCCCCAGAAGGGCTGGCAGGACCCACATCTGAGTTTTTAACCCTGTTCCCTAGAGGCCAGTGGTAATAAAACATGCCTGACTCTGCTGACGGTCAGACCTAGAAAGTTGTTGGGATGTGAACTAACTTCTTCCAAATAAAACCAGATGGTTTTTCAGAAAGTATTTCAAAAGAGTGACAAAAAGCCAATCCTAGCTCCTAGCTTCTGCCATCACTGTAGAGGGGTTCCTCTATAGTCTACAAACTACTTCCCTTTAGAGGGAACTTGCAGCATAGGAGGCAGGCTTGCATCTGCTCACTGCCACTGGGAGAGCAGTCTGGTATGGTTAGACTTCACAGGGACACAGGCAGGGCTTCGTTTCTAAAACATACCCCGAAGCTGATCAATGGAGGCCAAGGCTGCAGAGGTGCTAACATACGTGCTGTTCGGCCACACGGAGGCCTGCGCCAGGTTCGGGTCCCAGGAGGATGCTGGCAAAGTAGGAAAGGACTGAAGGAGATGTTGAACCAGAAGTTCTGCTCTGGGGTCAGCTAACCCCAAACCTAGGACCTAAGACATGACATCGTCTCTGGTTTGTATTCCCTCTGGGGCCACCCATACACTGGCCCTCTACATGGGTGGGTGGGGCACAAAGAGACCAGGAAAACAGCAGCTTAGTTAAAAAGGGCCCACAAGGCCCAACTTAACAAAAGCCAACCTTTCTCATCCTTGCTATCTTTACATCAGCACAGGAAACAATGTTGGCAAGCGGAAGGCCCTGGGGAGGTTCTCAGAAATGGGCTCTTCCTATCTCTGGCTATCTACCCCCAACTTCGAGCTCTTAGAGATCACTAGAAGAAGTGTTGTTTCATCAGCATCGGATAGACCCTGTTCAGTCAGCCCTGGGGCAAGAGGAGAAGACAGCCATAAGGAAGAAGCAGGGGAAACGCCAGCCACTGAGCACAGCTGTGTTTTTTGTAACATGTTACTGAAATGATGGCTAAACCCACATTGCAGAGGAGAAAAATCTATTAGCTAAACAGTTTATGTCAATGCCTAAACTAACTTATATATTTACAGAAAAGATGTTACCCTGACTCATCAGTGTGTATTTGCATCTGCACGTGCAAATCCCTTCACTCTTGAATTTTTTATCAGGGAACTACAGTGAAAATACTTGAGTTAAGCGGTGAGCCTCTAGAA